>NC_142805.1:63704645-63829645 GCF_049724085.1 Artemia sp. Qi Xiang Cuo
ATATCTTATATCTCATATTAAAGTTATAAAAGTAAAAACATTTATATTTTTTCAGTAAAGTGCAAATTTTGATCTTGCCTTGGGAAGGCATAGGGGTTTTGTGCCCAACTTATGTTAATTGCTGCTCGTTTTGAGTTTGACTCAACTCGGGAGTCTCAATTATACCCAAATTATGGAAATAAATTGTTGAAGATTGAATATCATAATACCACATTGCTGTATGCAGGTCCTTCAGTTGTTTAAGATTAAGAATATTGAGAAAAACATACAAAGTTTGGGTTTCCGAGAGATTTTGAAGCCTCATTGGGCGATGAACAAAAGTACCCAGAATTCTAATCGCCTTATTTTGAATTATGTTGAGATAGATTACAGATCAATAATTTACATATGATTCAATGAGTGGCATGACATTTTAAGGATAAAAAAAGGTAATAAATGTTTCATTATATTGGGACAACCTAAGTTATGGGCTAGTTTCATTCTTAATTAATCAGAATGTCTTCGGAAGGATAAAAGCTCATCGAGAATAATCCCAAAGTAACGAAATGATTTTACTCTTTTTAACCCGCTTTGAATTACAATTAACTCTTCTATGGTAATTTTATTTACTGCCCGCTGTGATCGCCCAAAAATCATGAATTCAGTTTTAGAAAAATTTGGAGCTAGGTAGTTACATGCAAACCATTATTCAAAGATTTCATTACTATCACCATTTTCTCAACCAATAAAGATGGGGTTTTAGTTTTTACTGTTACCGCTGTATCAACTGCAAAAATTACTACTAAGCTACTATCTTGGGGTAAGCACCTCGGAAGATCATTTAATTAAATCAAAAATAATAATGGTCCTAATATTGATCCCTGGGGGCCTCCAACATATTTTCAGAGAAAAAATATATTGTTTGAGGAGGAAACTCCCCCACAACCCTCCGGTCAAGGGTTTTAAGTTATTCCCTAGGGGTACATAGGATTTATATAGAAGGTGTTGTCGTAGAAACTTCGAATAAGGCTCATTTAATTGGAAATTAGAGGGTAAGTGCCATTTTCAATAGTCGTAAGGTATCGACGTGCAACTAGACCCGCCCCCCCCCCCCCATGCCCATCATTCCCCCAAACACATCCAATCAAAATTTTGAGATAGCCATTTTGTTCAGAGTAGTTGATTTCCAAATAGAAAATATGTTTTGGAGAATATTTTTCCCCCACCCTCAGGGTAGTGGATTGATGCGAGACTCTGTTGACATATATGGTTTTTATGGACATCGCTTACACAGCAAATTCAAAACAGGCTCATTCGGTAGGAAATTAAAGAAATCGGGCCATTTTTAATCTTCGGAAATGATTGAAGTGTAACTACTCCCCCCCCCCCCGCCCATCATTTCCCCAAAAACATCCAATCAAAATTTTTCGATAGCCATTTTGTTCAGCGTAGTTGATTTCCAGATAGAAAATATATTTTTGCAAAGGACACTCCCCCACAACCCTCAGGGCAAGGGTTTTAAGTTATACCCTGGGGTATATAAGGTTTTTATAGAAGGCGTTGACGTAGAAACTTCAAAACAGGCTCATTCGATTGGAAATTAAAGGGATGGTGCCCTTTTTAATAGTCAAAAGTGATGGGAGGGCAACTAGCCTCCCCCCTCCCCTATGCTCTTTATTTCCCCACACACGGCCAAATCGAAAATCTCAAAAAGTCATTCTGTTCAGCGTAATTTGTTTCCTTATAGAAAATATATTTTCGATCCGGAAAGTCCCCCATAACCATCATGGCAAGGGTTTTAAGTTATGCCCTGGGAGCATATAAGGTTTTTGTAGAAGGCGTTGTTGTAGAAACTTCAAAAAAGGCTCATTCGATTGGAAATTCAAAGGGCTATTGCCCTTTTTAATAGTTGAAAGTGATTGGAGGGCAACTAGCCCCCCCCACGCCCCTCATTACCCCCAAAATATTCCATCAAAATTTTAAAATTGACATTTTGTTCAGCGTAGTTGATTTTCTAACAGAAAATATATTTTTGAGGATACTCCCCCGAAACCCTCAGGGCAATGGTTTTAAGTTATTCGTGGGGAGCATATCGGATTCTTATAGAAGGCGTTGTCGTAAAAACTTCAAAACGGGCTCAATCGATTGGAAATTAAAGGGCTAGTGACCGTTTTAATTGTTGGAATTGATTCGTGTGTAACTAGCCCCCCCCCCCCACGCCCATCATTTCCCCAAAAACATCCAATCAAAATTTTCCGATAGCCATTTTGTTCAGCATAGTTGATTTCCAGATAGAAAATATATTTTTGCGAAGGAACCTCCCCCACAACCCTCAGGGCAAGGGTTTTAAGTTATACCCTGAGGGCATACAAGGTTTTTATAGAAGGCGTTGACGTAGAAACTTCAAAACAGGCTCATTCGATTGGAAATTAAAGGGCTAGTGCCCTTTTTAATACTCGAAAGTGATTGGAGTGCAACTAGCCCCCCCCCCCCCGCCCCACGCCCATCATTTCCCCAAACACATCCAATCAAAATTTTTAGATAGCCATTTTGTTCAGCGTGGTTGATATCCTGATAGAAAATATATTTTCGAGGAGGAAACTCCCCAGAACCTTCAGGGCAAGGGTTTTAAGATATGCCCTGGGGGCATATAAGGTTTTTAAAGAAGGCGCTGTCGTGGAAACTTCAAAAAAGGCTCATTCAATTGGAATTTCAAAGGGATAGTGCCGGCTTTAATAGTCGAAAGTGGTTGGAGGGCAACTAGCCCCCCCCCCCACGCCCATCAATCCCCAAAACACATCCAATAAAAATTTTTAGATAGCTTTTTTGTTCAGTGTAGTTGATTTTCAGATAGAAAACATGTTTTTGAGGAGGACAATCCTCTACAACCCTCAGGGCAAGGGTTTTAAGTTATGCCCTGGGGGCATATAAGGTTTTATAGAAGGTGTTGCCATAGAAAATTCAAAAAAGGCTCATTTGATTGGAAATTCAAAGGACTAGTGCCCTTTTTAATAGTCAAAAGTGATTGGAGGGCAACTAGCCCCCCCCCCCTACGCCCATCATTCCCCTAAACAAATCCAATCAAAATTTTGAGATAGCCATTTTTGTTCAGCGTAGTTGATTTCCAGATTGAAAATATATTTTTAAGGAGGACACTCCCCCACAAGCCTCAGGGCAAGGGTTTTAAGTTATGCCCTGGGGACATATAAGGTTTTTCTAGAAGGCGTTGTCGTAGAAACTTCAAAACTGGCTCATTCGATTGGAAATTAAAGGGCTAGTGCCCTTTTCAATAGTCGAAACTGATTGGAGGGCAAATAGCCCCCCCCCCCACGCCCATCATTTCCCCAAACACATCCAATCAAACTTTTGAGATAACCATTTTTTTCAGTGTAGTTGATTTCCAGATAGAAAATATGTTTTTGAGGAGGACAATCCCCCACAATCCTCAGGGCAAGGGTTTCAAGTTATGCCCTGGGGGCATATAAGGTTTTTTATCTAAGGCGGTGTCGTAGAAACTTCAAAAAAGGCTCGTTTGATTGGAAATTCCGAGAGCTAGTGCTCTTTGTAATAGTCGAAAGTGATTTGAGGGCAACTAACCCCCCTCTCACGCCCACCTTTTCCCCAAACACATCCAATCAAAATTTTAAGGCAGTCATTTTATTAAACGTAGTTTTAAGTTCTGGAAATTAGATCATTGAGGATTACAACTCCCCCAAAGCCCTCAGGGCAAGGGTTGTAATTTAAGGATTCTCCGTATCCTTCATATTATTTCTTATGGAAGGGATGCTCCACGCCCTAAATGCATCAGATAAAAATTTTTAGATATACATTTTGTTAAATAGTTCAAAGTTCTGATAACAAAAAACTCTGGTGTCGACACAGCCCACCTGGGCCCAGGGGTAGTTGTTTTAAGTTATGCCGTGAGGCATAACTTATTAAGGGGGGTTTATAACTTATGGTAAGGGGCTTTGTATGGGAAGAACACATAGGAAATCTATTATAATTATCCAATTATAAGGTTAAAATACATACTCTGTGATAGATGCAAAATTGCTTTCGCACACAAATTCCTATTAAGGTCAATTCGAAACAGTCGTGATCCCTTTGTGTCAGCAAGTGAAATGGTCTAAACCCTCTTATTGGAGCAATTTTTTCAATCCATTCATTGTTGTCAATCGCTGTACATAAGTTATGCAAGCTGTCTGTTGTTCATATATAAGGTTTTTATGAAATAGTTATTTGCATTTGTTTTGGTACCAACCTCATTTGATTTACACTGAAAATTTTTGATCCATTTTTTAAAGTCAAGAATGGTCATGCATTAAGCACCCCCCCATGCCAAAAGATCTTGAAACTTTTTGTGATCAAAAACGAACAAAAATTAATTTAAAAAACTTTCCAAAAAATAAGTTTTTCAAAGAAAAGTAAAGGCCATTTAAATTTAAGCTCAGGAGATACAAATACCTTGTAAAATTAAAACTCAAAACGACCAGAAATTACTATTAAAGAATAAATGAAACCCAAAACGAACAGAAACTAAATAAACAATCAAAGCAAAAAACATACAACAAGTAATAATATAAATGAATAAATAGATCTTAAAGCGAGTAATGCTTAGATTGAATATGAAAATCAAGCTTAAAACGAAAACAAATAGTTTGCTATTAAAGTATAAATGAAACTTAAAACGAACAGAAATTAAATAAACAATCAATGCGAATAAACATACAATATATATTAATGTAAATGAATAAATAAATCTTAAAACGAGTGAAACTTAAATTGAATATGCAAATCAAGTTCGAATCGAATAAAAATAACTACAAATAAGAGTTTGGGTATCGTCTCACTGCAGAAGCCTAATACCTACTGCGAGGTGGCCTAAAAATTTCATGATTTTGAAACAACCAAAAATAAAATCAGAGACAGTTGCGGTTTTTAGGTATAGACAAAATGCCCTTGACTCTTAATTAGAATGTCCTAGTTACTTTAAAAGAAGGCTGAAATGACCTTTGAGTCCCTAAAACTTAACACTACTTTCATAATAATATCGTTCTAAGTAAAGAACTTTTGGCATGGTTCAATACACTTAGTATCGAAGGAGTTGTCGTAGAAACTTGGAAAAGGGCTCATTCGATTGGAGTTAGAAGGGCTGGTGCCCTTTTTAATAGCCGAAAGTAATTGGAAGGCAAATAACACCCCTTCCACGCCCACCAATACCACAAACACACCCAATCAAAATTTTGAGATAGTCATTTTGTTCAACGTAGTTGAAAGATCTGGAAATTATGTCTTTGAGGAGGACATTCCCCCCAGTGCCCCCAGGGCAAGGGTTGTAAGTTATGCCCTCGGGGCATATAAGGTTCTTATAGAAAGCGTTGTGGTAGAAACTTCAAAAAGGGCTCATTCGATTGAAATTCAAAGCGCTAAGGCCCTTTTTAATAGCCGAAAATGATTGGAGGGTAACTAACCCCCCAGTTACGCCCACCATTTCCCCGAACACATCCAATCAACATTTTGAGATAGATATTTTGTTCAACGTAGTTGAAAGTTCTGGAAATTAGGTCTTAGACGATGACACCCCCCCCCCAGCCCTCAGGGAAAGGGTTGTAAGTTATGCCCTGGGGGCAAATAATGTTTTTTTTATAGAAAGCGTTGTTGTAAAAACTTCAAAAGGGGCTCATTCGATTGGAAATTGGAAGGGCTAGTGCCCTTCCAATTGGAAGGGAAGGGCAAGGGTTGTGAGTTATGCCCTGGGGGTATATACTTTTTTTTTATAGATGGCGTTGTCGTAGAAACTTCAAAAAGGACTCTTTTGATTAGAAATTGAAAGGGCTATTGCCCATTTCAATAGTCGAAAGTGATTGGAGAGAAACTAACCCCCCTCTCACGCCCACCATTTCCCCAAAGACATCGAATCAAAAGTTTAAGATAGTCATTTGCATGGTTTCTGGCCGTCCCGTTCTTGCACGGATCTTGTCTACACACTACGGATGATGACTGAGGAGTGCAATGAATGGCGAGAGAAAATGTACCTGATTTTCGTGGACTTTGAGAAAGCCTTCGACTCCATCGACTGAGACTCGCTATGGAAAATCCTGCGATTCTATGGAATTCCTGATCAAATAGTGGCCCTATGTGTTACATTATATGAAAACACAGAATGCTGTGTTCGGACCCAAGAAAAAATATTTTCTAAATATTTTCGTATCATGTCTGGCGTAAAACAGGGCTATATTCTTTCTCCCTTCCTATTTATCCTCGTTGTCGACTACATGCTCATTGATTGTACAGGGTTCAGCATTCAAATTGGAGAAGGTAAGAAGCTAGCCGATCTGGATTTTGTTAACGATATTGCCTTGATGAAAAGTAACAAGACCAAACTCCAGGATCTCTTCAATGCTATTAGTCAAAATGCTGGCCAACTTGGCCTCAAGATCACCACAGAGAAGACAAAGAGCATGGCAACAATTAATTCCCCCTTAAACATAAAGTGTGGAGATTCAACTGTCGAGCAGGTCGTAGAGTTCAGGTACCTCGGCAACGCGGTGGAAAATTCAAGGTCAAGCGAGCGGAAAGTGCAGTTGAGAATAGGGCAAGCCAGTCAAGCTTTTAACCGACTAAAACCAGTATGGCAATCGAAAAAGTATTCTAAGAAATTGAAAATAAGGCTATTTAATAGCAATATCCTTTCTGCACTCCTCTACAGCAGTGAGTGCTGGAATTTAAGTCTACAACAAGAGAGACGGATTTTTGCCTTTGAAAACAATTGCCTTCGTTGGATTCTGAATATCGACTGGAGAGATCACGTTACAAACCAGAAAGTCCGATCTACGGACATCATTCGGCAACGAAGGTGGCGATACCTTGGGCGCGTGATCCGTATTATTATTATTATTATTATTTTATTACCCATTATTAAACATACAAAATGTTGTAAATGGAATACAAGAAAAAAAATAACAACAAAAACAACAAACTATGAAGGACGATAGGATCCCAAGACAAATCTTGGAATGGCAACCTCAGGGAAACCGCAGGAGAGGTTGACCAAAAAACACCTTGCGTCGCAGATATAGAAAGGATTTTTCTAACATTCACACGACGATACAACCCCAATGGGAAGAGGTTTTGGTAGCAGCGCACATGCGGAACGACTGGTGGCTCTTCGTGGATGCCCTGGGTGCCTCTGGTGGCACAGGAGGATTTAAGGTCTAAGGTAAGGTAATTTTGTTCGACGTAGTTGAAAGTTCTTGAAATTATGTCTTTGAGGATGACAAACCCCCCACACCCCTCAGGGCAAAGGTTGTAAGTCATGCTCTGGGGACATATAAGGTTTTTATAGATAGCGTTGTCGTAGAAACTTCGAAAAGGGTTTATTCAATTGGAAATTGAAAGGGATAGTGCCCTTTTTAAGAGTCGAAAGTGATCAGACGGCAACTAACACCTCTCTCACGCTCACCATTTCCCCAAATACATCCAATCAAACTTTTGAGATAGCCATTTTTTCCTTTGGATTTTTTCCTTTGGAAACCTTTGAGGATCACACCCTCCCCACAGCCCTCAGGGCAAGGGTTGTAAGTTATGCTCTGGGGCATATAAGATTTTTATAGAAAGCGTTGTTGTACAAACTTCAAAAAAGGGCTAATTCGACTGGAAATTGAAAGGGCTAGTGCCCTTTTTAATAGTCGCAAGTGATTAGAGGGCAACTAACCCCCTCTCACGCCCACCATTTCCCCAAACACATCCAATCAAAATTTTGAGATAGCCATTTTTTTCGACGTTTTTTAAAGTTTCGAAAATTAGATCTTTTAGGATGATACCCCCCCCCCCACATCCCTCTGGGCAAGGGTTGTAAGTTTTTCCCTGGGGGCCTATAAGGTTTTATTTTATAGAAAGTGTTGTCGTAGAAACTTCAAAGTGATTGGCGGGCAACTAACCCCCTCTCACGCCCACCATTTCCCTAAACACATCCAATCAAAATTTTGGTTTTGTTCAACGTAGTTTAAAGCTCTAGACATTATGTCTTTGAAGATGATACCCCCCCCCCCCCACACACACCCTCAGGGCAAGGGTTGTAAGTTATGCCTTGGGGGCATATAGGGTTTTTATAGATAGCGTTGTCGTAGAATCTTCAAAAAGGGCTTATTTAATTAAAAATTTAAAGGGATAGTGCCGTTTTTAAAAGTCGAAAGTGATTAGAAGGCAACTAATTCCCCTCACGCGCCCACTATTTCCCCGAACACATCCAATCAAAATTTTGAGGTAGCCATTTTGTTTAACATGGTTGAAAGTTCTCGAAATTACGTCTTTGACAATGACAATCCCCCCCGTACTGCCCTCAGGGTAAGGGTTGTAAGTTGTGCCCTTGGGGCATATAAGGTTTTTATAGAAAGGGTTTTCGTAGAAACTTCGAAAAGGCCTTGTTCGATTGGAAATTGAAAGGGTTAGTGCCCTTTTTAGTAGTTGAAAGTGATTAGAGGGCAATTAACCCCTCTCTCATGCCTACGATTACCCCAAACACACTCAATCAAAATTTTGAGATAGCCATTTTGTTCAACGTAGTTGAAAGGTCCGGAAATTATGTCTTTGAGGATGACTAACCCTCCACAGCCCCCTGGGCAAAGGTTGTAAGTTATTCCCTGGGGGCATATAAGGTTTTTTTTTTTATAGAAAGCGTTGTCGTAGAAACTTCAGAAAAGGCTCATTCGATTGGGAATTGAGAGGGTTAGCACCCTTATTAATAGTCAAAAGCGATTGGAGGGTGAATGCCCCCCCCCCACGCCCATCATTTCCCTGAACACCTGCGATCAACATTTTGATATATCCATTTTGTTGAACGTAGTTGAAGGGTCTGGAAATTATGTCTTTGAGTATGAAACCCCACCCCACACAGCCCTCAGGGCTAAGGTTGTAAGTTATGCCCTGGGGGCATATAAGGATTTTATAGAAAGCATTGTCGTAAAAACTTCAAAAAGGGCTCATTCGATTGGAAATTAAGAGGGCTATAGCCCTTTTTAATAGTCGAAAGTAATCAGAGGGAGAATCACCCCCCCACGCCCATCATTTCCCAAAACATTTCGATCAACATTTTTATAAGGACATTTTGTTCAACGTAGTTGAAGGGTCTGGAAATTATGTCTTTAAGGATGACAACCCTTCCTCCATAGCCCTCAGGACAAGGGTCGTAAGTTATGCTCTTAGGGTATATAAGTTTTTTTTATAGAAATTTGTGCTGTAGAAGCTTCAAAAAGGGCTCATTTGATTGGAAATTGAGAGGACTAGTCGCTTTTGTATTAGTCGAAAGTGATCAAAGGGCAAATGCCCCCCCCCCCAAGCCCATCATTTCCTCAAACATTTCCAATCAAAATTTTGAGATAGCCATTTTTTTAACATATTTGAAAGGTCTGGAAATTACTGTTTTGAGTATAACAAATCCCCCAGCCCTCAGGGCAAGGGTTGTAAGCTATGCCCTGGGGGTATATAAGGTTTTTATAGAAAGCATGGTCATTTAAACTTCGGAGGCGGCTCATTGGATCGGTAATCAGACGCTCTAGTGCCCTTTTTAAGATTCAAAGTGATCAGAGGGCAGATACCCCCCTCCCGTCCCAAACACACATGTTGTATTGTCCCGAAATGCATCTAATAAAAATGTGGGATAGCCATTCTATTCAAAATATTCTAAATGTCATGTAACAAGGCTTTTGGGGTTTAAACAAACCCCAGGTATTAGGGGCAAGATTTGTAAGTTATGCCCAGGGGGCATTTAAGGTTTTATAAAAGGGATGGTTGTCTAACTTCAGAAGAGACTCGGGCTTTTTCCTTGAAAAAGACTATGTCAATCAACATAAATTAATTTAAAAAAAAATTTATTCCACAAAATAAGTTTTTCAAAAAAAAGTGAAGAACTCCATTCTCCATTCCGTTCTAAACCCCTATGCTTTTTAAAAGCCAGAATATAATTTGTATTCTACTGAAAAAAATTCTTTTAAATTTTTTCATATTTATAACTTTAAGAAATCAAAATTAATTAAGATTTTAGGGAATAAATATCAGTATATATTTGTTAAACTGACAATGCACATTTTTTTTCAGTAAATTCATTTGAATTTTTTTCAGTAAAGTACAAATTATATTATGGCTTTTAGAAAGCATAGGGGTTTAGAACCCTACTCATATTAATTTCTTCTCGTTTTGAGTTTGCCTCTGATATTTATTTTATTTCCTGTTTGTTTTGGGTTTCATTTATTTATTGATACTGATTTGTGGTAGTTGTATGCTTGGTAGATTATTTGATTTCATTTTTGTTCATTTTTTGGTTTAATGGAGTTCTTTACTTTTTTGTGAAAAACTTATTTTGTGGAAAAAGTTTTCTTAATTAATAAATTTAAAAGTTCGCGTTCTGTACGGCCTCGCACATTATCTCGTGTTGAAAGCTTTTTTGGCCTCATGCCAAGATTGGATGAATAGCAAACCTTTTAATTTGAGATTTAAAGATTAACAAAAAACAGAATAAAATAAACTATTGACTTTGAAGCACGCACGAGCAATATCATTAGGATTGGCAACCAGAAATATGACTGGGTTGTATGATTAGCTTTTGGGGGATACAAATTGGGAGAATTGGCAACCCTGGTAAAAGTCTACAAGGAGGAAAACAGTTAAGTTAGCTCATTCAATGATTTGAAATGGTGATACCGCTTAATAACTGTACAAACTATACAATTTGGAAACGACTTTGAGGTATAGCTGAGGTAAGGACGAGCTGGACATTTTTTCCGTGGGCCTAATTTGGGCTTTTGATTCATTCCGGGAAGTTTGCTTCAATTACTACTGTAACTTTGCAAGTTGACTAATAGACCTATGACAAGGCTTTTACCATTTGTCTTATGTACTTCGGAAGATACACTCCGGACTTCCGGGTCCTACACATTCTAGGTAACAGAAAGACTTCGACTTTGGCAACTCAAACGGGTATGCCTATTCCGGGGGATAGTCTCCGTTTTGGACTGCTTCCGCGTAGTGGCCTATATGTTTTATTTTGTTTATATGCATATAATCAGCCTTCTTTTTTTAACCTAGTGTAGCTTATGCTTTCTTTTTTCTCTCTTTTTATCGCTGTTTAAGTAGGTTTGAGTATCTGTACTACATTTTGTGCATTGAAACGCAACATTTTTTTATGCAAATAGCGTGTTGAAATTCATATTAGTTGTCACTTATAATATTTATTATAGCCTATATTGTATTTTGTTACATATGGTTTTTGTTTGTTTATTTGCGTATAAGCTATCGTCTTTTCTTTTAAGCGTATCTTAAACTTTCATATTTTTCAACTATTAATTGCATTTATATACCACCTACACTCTGTCCTAAATCAACTTTAAATTAAATAATTAAGGATCAGCATTGTCAATATATTTGCAAGAATTATTTACTAGTCTGACAAACACTGACAAACATAAACACAAAAACACTAGGCCTATGTGCTTAAACACGCTATGATAAACACTCTGTGTCCTTAAAAAAACACTAACTTAATTCCAAAAAAAGCTTAACCACATTAGTTATTCCTTAATTTTAAAAAATATATCTAGTTTTTGCAGCGCCCTACTACTTCTCCTTTATTTAGCATCTGTCCAATTGTTTTGGAGGGTGCCCTTTGTCGAAGGACACCTCTTCCACAATGGCACCTAAACTACGAAACCCCCCAAAAATATAGAGAAAAGGCCGTCAATGCGAGAATTTCGCTGTCAAATTGTGTCTCTTGATCTATGCCATTAGAAAACTCGTGATGGGCTGTTCAAATTTTATGTGTTTTCTTCTGAAATTTAATGTTAAGACCAGTTAACAAATCTTGCAATGCTGTAACACAAACAAATATTGGCATTACTGATCTTTAAATTTATTAGTTAAAATGCTCAAATTAATCAAGTGCATATCTCATATGCCAAAAAAGAAGTAATTTCCTTTTTTTGTTTAGGTTGTTGTTTCTCGGGGCCCAAGGTTCCAAAATTCGGTTCTGGTGTTAATAAAATTTGGTTTTGCTTTTCTGACTTGCAACATTTAGTATACATTATTTTTTATTATTTTCAGTTAAATATAGAAATTTTAGTGACTCTACATGCATCACTAAGTGGAGAAGAAAATTCAATTTTCATTCACTATACCAATACATAACCAAGCTCTACTAAGCTTTTAAACATGTTTGTTAAAAATGTGAAAAAAGGTAAAATCCGTATGCCGTGTGTAAATCACATTTCTAAATCGCAATGTATTGATATAGTTAATAGATGCTAATTCTGTTCTCTATTTAATGGTGCTTGCACTTTCGCTGAAAGCTTTGTAGTTATACAGTGCTCAATACGATCAATACTCAAATTCTACTATTCAACAATTATGACACTAAAACACGAATTCAGAACAACAAATAATACACACGCAAATAGCAGCCACTAACATACTCTAAATATTTTTTTTTTCGTCCGATTGTTGGTCTATTAAAATCAAGACCAGTTTATAACCATTTGAAGTTTTTTCTGCTTTATTTTCATGGATATGTTCTAGTTTTTCCTTTTTCTAATTTTTCCTTTTCCTTTTTCTAATTTTTCCTTTGAGCTGTTTTTTCCTTCTTGTTCTTACGACAGCGAGAGCTCCCAGATACAACAAATCTACAAATGGAAAAAAAAATCAGCCTCTATTCATTATATCAATACATAGCCAATATTTATTACCCGTTTTTTTGTTTTTTCGTATGATCGTTTTTAAATAATGCTGGGAAATCTGGTGCCCCCTTCATAGAAATGGCCCTTCCCTCATGAAAAAAACCCTCAATGAAAATATCCTCCCACGTAACCTAACCTAACCTTTAATGCTTTTTTTTACCAAATAACTACAGAGCTTTAAGTGACTGGATATGCGTCTATAAATGGAAAAAAAAAAATTCAACCTCCATTCATTATATCAATACATAGCCAATAACTATCTGCCATGTGTAAGTCATGCTTTCCGGAAAATAAAAATGGACATACAAGTATGTGTTTTAAGTTCTTCATAACATAAAAGTCAAAACATTTTCGACCATTCTCGAGTAATTCCTGTATTTTCAGAGCCGAGTCCTCCTCTTATTATCACTGTCCTTGGTAGGGTACTTTGTGTATACGGCATTCATCACGTTACCTATGTTAAAACATGTTAAAAAAAACATATTTTTAGAAATCATACTTTACCATTTAACCTTTTACCTAATCCCTTGTTGGTCAATCTAATTTAATATTATCATCTGTTAATGCTGATCCAATGTTGTACCATTTGTTGAGGCATATCCAGTCACTAAAAGCTTCCATTCATTATCTCAATACATAGCCAATCTCTACTAAGTCATTCTATAGGTTTGTTAGAAATGATAAAAAAAAGATCCTTCTGTCGTATGTAAGTCACGTTTTTCGAAAATATCCCTTCAGAACGATCTAGTTGAACAACCCTGATCATTCTACTAGGTCTTGATATAGAGAATGAAATCTATTTTTTTTTTCTCCATTTAGTAATGGATGCATATTCGCTAAAAACTCTTATAATTCCTTGGCAAATTAAGGGGAAGACTTGTACAAATCAATTCACCCCTAAATTCTTGCCCTCAAGCAGGGCCGTATCCAGGATTTTTTTTTCGGGGGTGGGGTGTGTTTACAAAAGGATTTTTTTCGTGGAGGGGGGTTACAAAGAACTTCAAAAAATGCATAACAATTTGTTTATATTCATTTATGTTACGTTTTTACGAATCGGACAAACATTTCGGGGGGAGGGAGGTCAAACCCCCTAACCTCCCCACCCCCTAGATACGGCCTTGCCCTCAAATGCTGCTATAATTTTACATGGTGCGAGAATTGCTATTTATTCTTAGGGATCTAATAATTTTTTCTTTTTGCTTCTAAGGATCACGGAACAGAGCCCATTGTGGTAAGCTCTTATGATTTCTAGCTATTTTTGATAATCTGAGTGCTCTTCTGTGTGCTTAATCTGATTGATGGGAGTCTACGATTTTAGAAATATAGGGCTTTCTAGGGCTATAATTAGAAAAGGTTGAGATGGCTAGGACACGTTCTGCGCATGAAGAACGACAGATTGCCATAAATCGTCCTTGGTGGCCAATCATCTAGGGCCACAATAAAGTTAGGTTGTCTCCGAATAGGGTGGGAGGTGGTCGTAAGAATAGATTTGAGGGAAGTTCTAACTTCTTGGGAGGTTGTAAATAGCTAGACTTTGAGTAGATTGTGATAGAGGAGGAGCGTGCGTAGCCGCGTTGGCTTCAGGCGGCTTAGTGCTTCGCTGAGTTGTTAGTAGCAGTAGATCCAATTATCACATCCTTCTCAGAATTTAAATTGACGGTTTCATTAGAAATCAAGTGAAGAGACGTCAATTGGGAGCACCTTTCCCCTCTTCTAGTTTCGAGAAAGGGTAAGAGTGACAAAGTGAATTATTTGAATTAAAACAGAGTAATTTTAAACCTAGAATATGCCTTAAATAAAATACTTATTGGTCATGTTTAGGTACATGTTTATCTGTTAAATCGTCGTTTATCTGATATATAAGAAAATTATCTGTAACCGAAATTGAAGCAAAAAAACAAGTTTAGAACTTACGAAAAAATTCACAAAAGTTCCATTTATCTTAAACTGAATTGATTTTTGTAAGTCAGATAAGCCTTATAATATCTATTATCAGTTTTAACCAAACCCCGTCCCCGATTTCATTGTTCCTATTAGTGACTAATTGGTAAATATCGGAAATTGTAGATATACAAAGATGGTAAATATAGATGGCAAAGATGGTAAAGATACAGTCTTGATGACGAAGATGGTATAACAATTTTGATAAAACTTTATTCCGGTACTTAGGGCTCTTAGCTGGAGCACCCTTTAGACGCGAGAGTAGAGAGGGTAAGGTCCCTCCCTCCAAAACGCGTGCAAGGAGCTGCCATAGGAGTGTTGTGATTGTAACTTGTTAAAACGCATCAAAATATTTGGAATTTTAATCTAGAAAACACTTGAACCTAGAACCCAGGTATTTTCGATGACCACACTTCCTTTCCATGACGTACAAATCACAGTTTAAATAGGGGTAAATCCATTTATTAGACTGTGAAAAACAATGACAAAAAAACTAAATATTTCGATTATATATTCAGTGACTGCCGATACCTGCCGATAATGACGATGATGGCCTACTGACGAAGTTTATCAGATATACCTGCTGATGATGAGGATGATACCCTACTGATGGAGTATATCTGCTGATGATGATGTTCAAAAGTTGATTTTCCTGCCACAGGCCAGCTTTCTAGCATCACTGCTTAGAAAAGAGTTAAGGAAAAGCTCCAATTTATTTGATGATGGACATCGCACATATTGAACACTTTTCGACTTTAGTCTAGCTTCGATTTGAACCTGCTGTCTGGCTGCTTTGCTGCTAGGACCGAGTTTTTCAGTCGGAAGCAGAAACGTTGCTCAATGGAACAAAAGCTTAAAAACATAACTTCAGATTGTCCTATCCGACATAGACTTTAAAACCCCACTTCAACTCAATCACTGTTGACTCGGGCGAAAAGTGGCCTTTTTTTGTCCTGGGTACTTCCTTGGTCATATTCATCAATCCGGCTTGAGGTCCACACTTTCTGCGAAAAACGTGGATATTTGACCCTTGCCATTTTCTAGCAGTAAGCTGAAATGGGCGGACTACAAAAAAAAGAAGGAGAAAACTGAAGTGTTGTTCGCGCAACATAATTAGACACATGATATATCAAGTTATTTGATATGCAGTGTTTCGGTTATTGTTGCAAGTACTTTAATTTGTACGGAATGTCAAAATCTACAATAAAGAGCTGTCACCACATGTGCCTGGCGGTCTAGGCTGGGAAGTTCCAGCTGATCGCTGAAGAACCTTTAGTTATACTGCCACGGCAGCGGGGATTTTTGAAGCAACTGTCTTTAATTACTTACCGTAAGACTGATCTATTTGAGCTATTTTGATATTTTTCAAGACGCTGCATTATTGGGCGAACTTCCGTATGATTTTACGTGTTTTTCTGATGAGAGAGGCAGTCAGGAACGTACATAGAATTTTTTTTTGTAGCGGGGAGGAGGGATACGTCGACATAGTTAAACCATGATGAAACGTTAAAAATCGTGAGACTTGCTACGTCCGCATGTGCATTGCTGAGGCGCCAATTCGCGAAACTTTGGGGACAGGGGCAGAATATATTATCAACGTGAAGAGGATGGACAGTTTTTTTTATTGTTTTTTGAAAATACCTGAAAAAAGCCATCTTTTAATGAAATTACCCAAAAAGATTTTTTATGAAATATAGGGGATGAGTAGCAAAAAACCTAAGGACTCCCGTGCCCCCACCCCAAGTATCTCTTGATTTTATAATCTACTGGCTCTAGCCTCTTCGTTCTTTAAACTAACTTTCAGAGAACAGTCCTTCTACTCGCTATTAAACTTTAAAGACAATAATTCCAGGTAAAAAAAGAAAGAAAATCTAAAACGCCATCTTAGTATCTCTTTCAATGCATTTGTTCCCCAAGCTAGTCTATTTCTGAAATCAATACTTAGACTCTTTCAAGTTCGTTAAGACAATGAATTATTATGATTCATAATTTCATGTTTCTAACGCAAGATTCAAGAAGCATTCTGGCATATTTTTACGTATACGAATATTTTTGTAACGAATAAAGACTATGAAGCAGATTATCTGATGTTTGCAATTTTTAATGACAATTTTTTTTAAGTGATAAAATAAAAAAGTAAGCTTTTTAAAATGAATTTAGGAGCGACATTGGAACTTGAAATTGACAGAAATTGTTTTGTATTTGAGGGTGGTGCCCCCTCCCCTTCCTCAACCTTGCTCTGTTCGCTGAAGCTTTACTAGTGCTTTATGAAAACATTTATGAGTGCAACAAATGCAGCCAGTTTTAGTTATGTCATTTGTGTTTTATTGAAAACTGTATATATCTTGAATAGTGTGCTTTCTTTTTCCAAACAGCGACGAATTTTAAAGAGAAATCACTATAATAATCAAGATGATTGAAAAGAACTAATGAAAAGAAACTGAATCTTTACTACATAATGAATATTAATATTAATGAACTGGAAACTAAATATTAATCCATGAAAACTCAGCGATTTTACAACGTTCAAGATTATATTTAATTTTTTTCAATGTTATAAATGTAAAAAAAATGCGTACAATGTAATTTGTTTCAGTAAAGTACAAATGGCACATAAGGCTTCATAATTTTTACGGTTAAATGAGGGGAAAGGTGGCAGTAGCCAAACTCTAGTTTGCAGTGATTGTTGTTCGTTATAAGTTTGACACCAATATTCCATTTGTTTCGACTCGTTTTAAGATTTATTTTTTCATCTATATCAGTATCTGTTATCTTTATATCTGATATGACCATATATTATAATTTCTGTTCTTTATGAGTTTCATTTATTCTTTAGTAGTAATTTCTGGTCGTTTTTATTTTGAAATATTATAAGACTTTATTTCTGTTGAGCTTAAGTTTAATATGGTTCTTTTCTTTTCTTTGAAATGTTTCATTTTCGGAAAGTTTCTTTTTGATTAAAGTTTCTTCTGAGATATTGAAACGGAAGTTTCTTCTGAGATATTGCACCTATTGGGCACATTTTAACAAGCTGGATGTACATAGTATCTTTTGATTGAGTCCAATATCCCCTGAAAGTTCAAACTAGATACCATTAGTTGATCCTGAGATATTGCACGTACGCTCTTTTGACAACATGAATGTACGTAGTTCTATATTGAAGAAGTTCAGTATTCCCCTCAACATTCTCCAAAAGTTACAACTTAATACCCTTCACTTTTCCCGAGACATTGCAGATATGCCATTTTGACAACAGAATGCCTATGTTTTTTTTTTTTTTTAATTCAGTTGATTATCCCAATTGACATATCCCGAAAGTTTCAACTTAATAATATTAGCCTTTCCTGAGATATTGTAGTTACTCCTATTAACAGCTGGGACGCACATAGTGTTTCTAAGTTCAATATCCCTCTCAACATTCTCTAAATGTTTCAACTTAATACCCTTTCCCAACTGTTCTTGAAATATTGAAGATATTCCGTTTTGACAACCTGGATGCACATAGTGTCTTATGGTTTCGGTTAACATTCCCCTTAGAATTCCGTGAAAGTTTCAACTTAATACCTGTAGACATTCCTGTGATCAATATAGACACGTCCAGGTATGCCCTTTTGACAGCTTGGATGCACATAGTGTCTTTTGATTTAGTGCAACATCCCCCTCAAGATTTGCAGTTGCAGTCACGAATTGTCACATTATTTGTCGAAAATTGTCGCACTTACAGTCGCAAGTAATTGCTGTCGCAGTTTCAAGTAGTCACAGTCGCAAGTAGCCGCAATAGCAGTCGAATTGCATTGATATACGTAGTCGCAATTAGTTGTAGTCACAGTCATAAGTTGTCGCAGTCGCAAGTATTTGCAATCTTAAATAGTAGCAGTTGCAAGTAGTTATAGTCTGAAGTAGTCACGGTTACAAGTTGTCATAATCACAAATAGTCAATGTCGCAAGTGGTCGTAGTCGCAAATAGTAACAGTTGCAATCGCAAGTAGTCTTAGTTGTATTCACAGTAACAAGTAGTTACTTTCGTTAGTATTCACAGTCACAAGTACAGTTGTTATAGTCGCAAATAGTCAAAGTTGCAAGTAGTCGCATCAACAGGTACAAGTCACAAGTATTCGCAGTCGTAAGTAGTCACAGTCGTAAGTTGTCATAGTCACAAGTAATCCCAGTCACAGCAACTCGTACTTGCAGCTGAAGTAGTAGTGGCCCTGAAAGTTTGAAGTTAATGCCCTTAACCCTTACTAAGATATTGCAGATTCCTGCTATTGCTATCCTGTTTCTACGCATGTCTTTTGATTTAATTTAGCATCTTCCCCAACATTCCTTGGAGTTTCAGCGAAGTTGAAGACACCGCTGAAGTAAGGATTTTAACCCTTAGCTTTTTTGGACACACCCACGATCAAACATTCCCCTTTTCGGAACGTAAACCATGTATGTTAACAGTGGACAAGTTGCATAATTTACAACTCTTGTCCCGAGGGCTTGGTATCCCCCGAGGCATAGTTATTAGACCTATTGAGCAAAATGATCGCCCCTCAGCCATCTCTTGTCGGGCCTTCCCTCGTCTCTATCCCTCTGAAGGCTATGAAGTGCGAGCGCCTATTGTAATGCTATTAGTATATTATTTCTTCTACAATTTTTTGTAATTTAAATCTTAAGAAGCGAGCACTATTTTGGTACATAAAAAAAGCAAAAAAAAAACAATTATCAAATCATTTTGTATATTTTCTTAACTATATACAATGTATATGCTATTAATGTTAGCTGAGCATTGTCATTTTAGTAATTCACACATTTTGTATTGGTGGTTTTACGTTGTATTTGTTGAACAGTTTCGTTAGGACTTTAGCTTTGTGCATGTGTGCTCTATATATACCATAATTATAAATTTAAATGTGTTTTATGTTTACATACCTCATCTTTTAGGGGGCTACTATCAAAACTGATGAGAATACAGGCAAAATTGTCATAGCCAGAGTAATGCACGGAGGTGCCGCTGATAGATCAGGACTGATACACCCAGGGGATGAAGTAGTTGAAGTGAATGGAATCAGTATGGATGCTAAAACGCCAACAGATGTCTTACGAATTCTGGTAATTCTTATTTCATTAAGACTATTGTTTTGCTAGTTTACACAATAAGGGAGAAATTCGGTAAATAGGTTTTATTGGCATTCTTGGCGTATTACCTTAAATTAGGTACCCTTTTCCCAGACCACACTGCCTTTCTATGACGAAAAAATAAACGTTCGGATGGGGATAAGTCCATTTATTTAGACAGGGAAAACGGGTACAAAAGTCTATATATTTCGATCAAATATACAGCAATCGTCATCAGTAGAAATACTAAAGGGTCGAAAATAAAAACTTACATATTTATAGAAAACAAAATAATTATTTTCGGATCATTCCGATCATTCCGAGAGAGTTCAAAAACAGGGTTCATTCAAACTCTTGAGATGTGAATTTTCTTCTTTAATCTTGCTTAAATGTAAAATAAATTTCTAATGAAGGTGGCAAACTCTTCTGTGTCTTGTAGTTGCAAAAGAAGTGTTGAATTTATAGTTGTACACTTGACAATAAATGGACTTATCCCCATTTGGACGTTTATTTGTTTGGTTTTAATGGTGTTCAAGATAGTTATCATAGTTACTCAGAACGGAAGGAGGAGGTATATTCACACTGGATTTTGTTAGAGGACAGGGTAAATACACTTCTCCCTGGGTGCTTCTAGCCGTAAATTAGAAGTTTACTGAACGGTGAGTTAGTACCTAGGAACATGGATCATAACTCGTAAGTTTGGAGTACCTTTTGTAACAGCGAAGATGGCTATGCTGCATAAAAAACTGTTAGATTCAGCTTTTTATTGATTTTCGCCCCAGCATCCCTTTGTCCCTCTGTTTCGTTAATTTCATTGTTGTATAACTGTAGTGTATTCTCTCTTTTTGTTCATTATTATACTTCACAATGACATGGGTTGAGAATAGATTATTGTTATTATAATAATGAGAGAAGAGGAAGCTTCGGATGTCGTAACACTAAATTTATACTAGTTTAGTAAATCGACTCTTGCAGCTTACGGGGCCAATACATATGGGAAAGTGGAAGCTGTAAGTTGTATTCCAACAAATTTTTGTAGAAGACACCCATTCTGCTTTACCATCATGGTACTATAGCCTAGAATGACCTTTCTGGTTTCCGAAAAGACGCTAGATGCCAGTGGAGATTGAAATTGTCTTTAGTTTCATTTCTTCAACTTTCAGTTTCAGTTTCACCTTTAAGCATAAAATATTTATTGACCAATCAGAGTCTATTCAGTGGAAATTGAAATTGTATAAGTTTCATTTCTTCAACTTTCAGTTTTAGTTTCAACTTTTAGCATAAAAAGTGTTTATTGACCAATCAGAGTCTATCCAGTGGAAATTAAAATCATCTAAGTTTTATTTCTTCAACTTTCAGTTTCATCTTTCAAGCATAAAAATTATTTATTGACCAATCAGATTCTATTCTGTGTAAATTGAAATCGTCTGAGTTTCATTTCTTCAACTTTCAGTTTCAGTTTCACCTTTAAGCATAAAATACTTATTGACCAGTCAGAGTCTATTCAGTGGAAATTGAAATTGTATAAGTTTCATTTCTTCAACTTTCAGTTTTAGTTTCAACTTTCAAGCATAAAAAATGTTTATTGACCAATCAGAGTCTATCCAGTGGAAATTAAAATCATCTAAGTTTCATTTCTTCAACTTTCAGTTTCATCTTTCAAGTATAAAAATGTTTATTGACCCATGAGAATCTATTCAGCGGAAATTGAAATCGTCCGAGTTTCATGTCTTCAACTTTCAGTTTCAGTTTCACCTTTAAGCATAAAATACTTATTGACCAATCAGAGTCTATTCAGTGGAAATTGAAATTGTATAAGTTTCATTTCTTCAACTTTCAGTTTTAGTTTCAACTTTTAAGCATAAAAAGTGTTTATTGACCAATCAGAGTCTATCCAGTGGAAATTAAAATCATCTAAGTTTTATTTCTTCGACTTTCAGTTTCATCTTTCAAGCATAAAATTTTTTTATTGACCAATCACATTCTATTCTGTGTACATTGAAATCGTCTGAGTTTAATTTCTTCAACTTTCAGTTTCAGTTTCACCTTTAAGCATAAAATATTTATTGACCAGTCAGAGTCTATTCAGTGGAAATTGAAATTGTATAAGTTTCATTTCTTCAACTTTCAGTTTTAGTTTCAACTTTTAAGCATAAAAAATGTTTAGTGACCAATCAGAGTCTATCCAGTGGAAATTAAAATCATCTAAGTTTCATTTCTTCAACTTTCAGTTTCATCTTTCAAGCATAAAATTTTTTATTGACCAATCAGATTCTATTCTGTGGAAATTGAAATAATCTGAGTTTCATTTCTTCAACTTTCAGTTTCAGTTTCACCTTTAAGCATAAAATATTTATTGACCAATCAGAGTCTATTCAGTGGAAATTGAAATTGTATAAGTTTTATTTCTTCAACTTTCAGTTTTAGTTTCAACTTTTAAGCATAAAAAATGTTTATTGACCAATCGGAGTCTGTCCAGTGGAAATTAAAATCATCTAAGTTTCATTTCTTTAACTTTCAGTTTCATCTTTCAAGCATAAAATTTTCTATTGACCAATCAGATTCTATTCTGTGGAAATTGAAATCGTCTGAGTTTCATTTCTTCAACTTTCAGTTTCAGTTTCACCTTTAAGCATAAAATACTTATTGACCAATCAGAGTCTATTCAGTGGAAATTGAAATTGTATAAGTTTCATTTCTTCAACTTTCAGTTTTAGTTTCAACTTTTAGCATAAAAAGTGTTTATTGACCAATCAGAGTCTATCCAGTGGAAATTAAAATCATCTAAGTTTTATTTCTTCAACTTTCAGTTTCATCTTTCAAGCATAAAAATTTTTTATTGACCAATCAGATTCTATTCTGTGGAAATTGAAATGGTCTGAGTTTCATTTCTTCAACTTTCAGTTTCAGTTTCACCTTTAAGCATAAAATATTTATTGACCAGTCAGAGTCTATTCAGTGGAAATTGAAATTGTATAAGTTTCATTTCTTCAACTTTCAGTTTTAGTTTCAACTTTTAAGCATAAAAAATTTTTATTGACCAATCAGAGTCTATCCAGTGGAAATTAAAATCATCTAAGTTTTATTTCTTCAACTTTCAGTTTCATCTTTCAAGCATAAAAATTATTTATTGACCAATCAGATTCTATTCTGTGGAAATTGAAATCATCTGAGTTTCATTTCTTCAACTTTCAGTTTCAGTTTCACCTTTAAGCATAAAATATTTATTGACCAGTCAGAGTCTATTCAGTGGAAATTGAAAATGTATAAGTTTCATTTCTTCAACTTTCAGTTTTAGTTTCAACTTTTAAGCATAAAAAATGTTTATTGACCAATCGGAGTCTATCCAGTGGAAATTAAAATCATCTAAGTTTTATTTCTTCAACTTTCAGTTTCATCTTTCAAGCATAAAATTTATTTATTGACCAATCAGATTCTATTCTGTGGACATTGAAATCGTCTGAGTTTCATTTCTTCAACTTTCAGTTTCAGTTTCACCTTTAAGCATAAAATATTTATTAACCAGTCAGAGTCTATTCAGTGGAAATTGAAATTGTATAAGTTTTATTTCTTCAACTTTCAGTTTTAGTTTCAACTTTTAAGCATAAAAAGTGTTTATTGACCAATCGGAGTCTGTCCAGTGGAAATTAAAATCATCTAAGTTTTATTTCTTCGACTTTCAGTTTCATCTTTCAAGCATAAAAATTATTTATTGACCAATCAGATTCTATTCTGTGGAAATTGAAATCGTCTGAGTTTCATTTCTTCAACTTTCAGTTTCAGTTTCACCTTTAAGCATAAAATATTTATTGACCAGTCAGAGTCTATTCAGTGGAAATTGAAATTGTATAAGTTTTATTTCTTCAACTTTCAGTTTTAGTTTCAACTTTTAAGCATAAAAAATGTTTATTGACCAATCAGAGTCTATCCAGTGGAAATTAAAATCATCTAAGTTTTATTTCTTCGACTTTCAGTTCTAAAAATCTTTCAAGCATAAAAATTTTTTATTGACCAATCAGATTCTATTCTGTGGACATTGAAATCGTCTGAGTTTCATTTCTTCAACTTTCAGTTAAAGTTTCACCTTTAAGCATAAAATATTTATTAACCAGTCAGAGTCTATTCAGTGGAAATTGAAAATGTATAAGTTTCATTTCTTCAACTTTCAGTTTTAGTTTCAACTTTTAAGCATAAAAAATGTTTATTGACCAATCAGAGTCTGTCCAGTGGAAATTAAAATCATCTAAGTTTCATTTCTTTAACTTTCAGTTTCATCTTTCAAGCATAAAAATTTCTATTGACCAATCAGATTCTATTCTGGGGAAATTGGAATCGTCTGAGTTTCATTTCTTCAGCTTTCAGTTTCAGTTTGAAATTTCAAGCATAAAAATGTTTATTGACCTATCAGAATCTATTCAGTGGAAATTGAAATCGTCCAAGTTTCATGTCTTCAACTTTCAGTTTCAACTTTCAAGCATAAAAATGTTTATTGACCAATCAGAGTCTATTCAGTGGAAATTGAAATCGTCCAAGTTCCATTTCTTCAACTTTCAGTGTCAACTTTCAAGCATGGAAGGTCTTTTTATTTGGCTGGTATTGGATGCATTCGAGGAAATTGCTGTTTTTGCTCTAATGTACAATTTTGATGCTTTTTGTTATGATTTTTGAGTATGTTGGGTAAGATGCTTACGTATGGGTCGGAAGGTGGGGGGGGGGGGGGCTCGGGCCACACCCTTTGAGAAATCAAAAAAGAGGTCTTCAGGGTTTGAAAACGATTGCTGAAATGTAGCTCATTTGTGACAAAAGGAAGACTGATTCGACACTTTATGTGAGTTGATAATTGCCGTGTAGGCTTTATTGAAGAACTGATTGAAATTGATAAAATCGACTGGTTGCATACTGCTGGACCCAAGCAAGTAATGATGTTGTAATAAATACTTTATTTTTATTTCTGCTTGTGAGGGTCGTTGAATATTAAACCATTACCTCAGGCTATTTCGACAATCGATGAGCTAAATGATTTTCGCAGAAAACTAAAAGGATAATGTTTGTCTACATATGAACTTTAATCCCTGCTGAGCGAATTTTCTCTCGAGTGATTGTGATATTTTTCTAGGAGGGCAATGAGGAGATAGAACAGAAAAATGATTTTTCATTTTTTGTCTTCGGTATCCAGTTAGGTCGTGAAATTTATTAAAAATAATTTATTTCGTTTATATTTATTTATTTTATTATTATTTATCGTTTTGCCATTTTTTTGTGGGGGGGGGGGGTAAGGCTGACTGGTAGTAATTCTGTATTAATTGTGGTTTTGTAAAGGGTGATGTCTGTCCTTACAAGTTTTATAAACTTCAGGTTTTGTTGTTAATGTGTTTTATTTCTTTTAATAAAACCCTTGTTTCTCTCTCTCAGCCAAAAATATGTTTTTTAGTTTATATAGTTTTTTTTTCAACTGTCTTGAAAATCACGTGAGAAGTAACTGTGCACGCTAAATGCTGTTTTTCGTAAGTGGAACCATTTATCAATTTAAGTGAGTACGTCTGTTACGTTGATTCTGTTGGTTGATTCCTTCAACCAATAGAAGAGGCGGAGGTCTTCAACTTTCAACCAGTTCGCTCTTTCATTGATATTCGTCAATCGTTTGTGATATATAAACATTAATTCATTAAGAGATATGATATTGTGTAGTTATATTTTTTATTTATACTTCATTTGTATTTTTGCTTGTGACGGTCATTGAATATTTAGCCAAAGTATCTTATAGTTTGTATAGTTTTAGTTTTTTCACTGTCTAGACAATTGGCAATTTAAGACAGGAATCTCTACACTAGGGAAAATTAACTGTGCACGCTAAATACTGTTTTACGTAAGTGAGACCATTTATCAATTTATCTGAACATGATGTATAATAATATGTATTGTCTTTATAGCAACAAGCTGAAGGAACTATTACATTTAAGATCATTCCGATTGGTAGACGAACTAATATCAGAGAAAGTAAGGTGCGCGTTCGAGCCCATTTTGATTTTAACTCTACAACTGACCCCTACATTCCGTGCAAAGAGGTAAGCACTTTTCTTGTTCATATTTATTTTAAAAGTATTACTTTGGTGTTCATCTTGCTATTGGTTGTGTGGTAAAAAGGAGGAGTTGTATTTGGTCGAAACTGAATAACGCTAATAGACTACCTGTTCTTGGTTGTGTGGTAAAAAGGAGGAGTTGTATTTGGTCGAAACTGAATAACGCTAATAGACTACCTGTTTGATACAAAAAGGTCATATTGGCGATTAGAGTCCAAAAATTACAATCAGAACAGGTGGACATGAGTGTGTCATCATTCATAATACTGTGGCCCAATATAAACTTACATAGACAATATTGACTATACAAGATCAGTTATGTTTTCCCCTCTTGTTTGAAGAACAGCGGCATCAGGTGAGTGTTTATGGGGGGATCGCAAGGGAGAGGCTGTGTCTCCCTTGATTTTTCCCCGATGTTTTTCAAAAACAATCTTTAGGGTATTTTCATTGTAAAATGTCTTTTTGAATATTTTCATGGAAAAAACAGCAAATTTGCCCTTCCCCTATACATTGAAAAGTGTGTCTTGCTGCTCGCCTTAAATTTTTATGAATTGACATTACTCTTTGAGCATATCTTTTGCATTGAGTTTATTTGCCTTATTGTCGTATTGGAAGATGGATTCAAAATGAAACGCCCAAGTCTTAAGCGTGCTAAAATTTTAAACGAAAAAAAAGCGTTTATACTCTTTGAATGATTTCATTGGCCTAAATTATTATCCCGAATTTTGAAAAGGGGACCCACTTAAAAGAATTAAGAGTAACCTTAAATTTTTACTTTTGATATCACTTCACCCATTTGAGATGGCCCTTCTTTTTGTTTGACCCCAGCTGGATCAATGGCCCTTGGTTAAGTTCAGTGGCAGAACCAGGGGAGTTTACCCCCCTAACTTAGACTAAAGTAGTGTAATTTACTTAATTAACGCAAGTTTGCCTTGATTAAACTTGCTCCTAACGCAAGTTTATCGGATCAACCTATTTTGCCCCCCCCCTAAAAAAATCCTGGATCAGCCCCTGGTTAAGTTTGGTAACTATGCAGACCTTAAATGGGTTGATGAATGTTCAGTAAAGTAGTAATATTAATAGGTTCAGTCATGGTAAAGGTATATACCCGTGGTAAATAATGGTAATCATGGTAAATGTATATACCTTTTTAGGTTTAAAGTCATTTGCTTATAATCATGTGTCGTTTTCGTTTTGCTTAATCAGTTGTAAGTGGCTAGCTATAATTGAAGTTTCGATTCAGTTGAGCTGCTATGGCTCTTAATTACTGACAGCTCATTGCCGCAATAAACTACTGAGACCAAAACATGTGCTCTCCTCCAGAACTTTGTATTTTAATCCCTACCATAAATTTTGACAGCACATAAAATTGATTCCACCTTCTAATATAGTGTGAAATTAAGAAAAGTTGTTTCTTTTTTCAGCTCATTATTTAATATTTGGTTAAAGGGTAATTTTGTATGCGAATTTATGAAACTGTTTTTTTTTTTAAAAATAAATGGCTGGGTTTTTATTTTTTTCCTGCAAAATTATTTTGCTTCCAACCTTGAACGCCCTCCTAAAACGATGTAGGAAAATTTTCTGTTTAAGCCCTGTTTATATGGTCAAATTTACTTAACCCTGGTGCTTGACTACCCACTTACACCATTTGGATGCTGAAAATATACTCTCTATTTTGATGCTAATTTGTTTGAGTTTAAGAGGCACCAAGGACTGTACTAAGGATATTTTTCGAAAAGTTTCTGTAGCGATCCACCTATAGTATATCTCTTGTTAAAACTGCTTTGTGGCAAATTTGTGCTTCTGCTTGATTAATAGAAAATACACAAGAAAAACAGAGAGTTGACTTAAAAAAAAATTAAGCCTGTAAATTGAAATTTTTTGTTCGTTTTGCTGGGTTAAAATTTTACACCAAGATGCTTTTCAGTTTTTTGTATCCTTTTACTGGCTAAGAATAGCGCCAGGGATGGCCATCAGGCTATTTGATGCTGATGCATATAGCCATGATTTTAACAAGGCGGGGCTATTTTTTTTTCTCCGGAAACAATGAATATTGTGATTGGCTTTCGAATATACGTCACTAAATACGCCAATGGAATTCCAATTTTTTGGTCCATGAATGTGTCCCCTGAGCCTCCAAACAATGTGTCATTTTAGCTAAAATGTGTCCATCTTGAAACCTCAACTAGAGGTTATTTTTTGTCATTTGTATTATTGACCAAAAGACGCTTTGTATACCTCTTTCGAAGCGGTCAGTTAACATCAAATGTAATGAAAACGTAAAAAAATCCATAAAAACATTCATACAAAATGACTAATTACGACATGTCTAGCAAAACCTAGACGCTCAAAAAAAAAAAGTCCTGAGAAAAAGCACTACTTTGGTGGAAAGTGGCATTTTTCTTACCAAAAATATATATCCAGTTGTGAAGTGTTTCGTTTTATGGTACAAATTTACAGAAAGTGTGCCTTTTTGCCCTTTTCTGTTTCGAATTTCTAAAATGTGTCAATTTTTTGCCCTTTTATGTCATTGTGCCCTGGCAGATAGGAATTTGTCCTTTTGACATAAAATGTGTCCAGTTGGCAACTCTGCTCTTTAACATGAAAGTGTGAGACAGTAATGTATCTTTTTCTCTTGGGTCAAGATGTAAAACCATTTCTATTTAAGGCTGGGCTGGATTTTCGTAGAGGTGAGATATTACACATCGTTAGCCAAGACGACCCATTTTGGTGGCAAGCTAGAAAGGAAGGAGATCCATCAATGCGATCTGGTCTAATACCTTCCCGGGCGTTGCAAGAACGACGTATCCTTCACGAGAGAGCTCAAGTGGATGGAATAGATGAAGAGGGTAAGTAACAATTAAGCTACCATTGACACAGAAACCATCAATAAGAACAAGCTCGACAAAACATGAAAAACTCTACGAGTAACGCAATCGCAGTAAATTTGCACCCTTCATGTGGTATTTTTCTTCAAAAATATAATTCTTTTTTTAAGGTTCACAGTGGAATAGTTTTCGTTCTGAAATGATTTGAAAGTGAATTTTGTATCATTTTTTAAATTAGAATCTTATAAGCAAATGTAGGTAATATAAAAAAAAAAAAATGGATTCCAACTAGACAGTAAAATAATGTAGTCTTGCCATTGTTAGAGGTAAAAAGTGAATCTGAAAAATGAACGACGCAAGACGGGAAAAAAATCGGTATAACGCTACATCCATCGCGAAAGAGTTTAGATGGATGGAGTAGACGGGCATAATAAATTGTAATGAGGCTATTACTTCTGACCGCCTACCCCATCCTTAAAAAAAATAGACAAATTTTAAAAAAACAACAACACAGAGAACCATAGAAAAAAGGGGTTTAAAAGCAAGCGTATTTAAGTCACATCTTGTTTAGGCATTTTCTTTCAAAGTGTAGAAAATGCTTTTTAGTGTTTTAAGCGTATTTAAACTTTCTAAAACTTGAAGTTCTAAATTTGTTAAAACTTATTTATCGCATCTTCTCTTGGCCTTTCATTTTAAATTGTGGAATTATATGAAGTTTTATATGAAGTCAATGACTAATTGTATGAAGTTTATATGATTTATGCATAAAACTTTGTTTTCAATTTACACTATATTTCCTTCTTTAGATAAAAGTTGAGATTTGTCAAAATAATTCAGGTTTAATGCGTACCTTCTCGCCAGAATTATCTTAAAATTATACTATTGTTTTGATTTTCTGTCACAGATCTCATTCTCAATAACATTGTCTAACATGCCTATCCGTCTTTCTTAATATTCATTAAAAAAAAAACGTTAAAAAAAAGAAGTTTTCTAAAGAAAAGTAAAGGCTATATTAAACTTAAGATCAGAAGAAATAAAATCCTACAATAATTTAAACTCAAAGCGACCAGAAATTACTATTAAAGAATAAATGAAACCCAAAACGAACAGAAATTAAATAAGCAATCATAGCAAAAAAACATACAACGGATAGTATTATAAATGAATAAATAAATCTTAAAACGAGTAAAGCTTATGTGGAATATGCAAATCAAGCTTAAAACGAACCGAAATATTTTGCTATTGAAGTATAAATGCAACCCCAAACGAACAGAAATTCAAACAAGAGTTTGGGTTTTGCCTCGTTCTCTCACTTTAAAAGCCTAAAATCTACTGCGTCATTGGCGCTTTACTGAAAACTATATGTGTCTTGAACAGTCTTGAAATGTACAAATAAGATCAAACTGAATTTTTGATGTATAATGCTATTAGTTATTGAAAGATTATTAGTTCAAGATTTTATTTCACTGTGATTTAATTTTCATTTTCAATGCTGCAGTAACTGGTAAAGAAAATATTTGTAATATATTTCGTTTTCAGTGAAGTACCACTCGCGTAGTAGGCTTTAGACTTTTACATTTAGGGAAGGGGGCAGTATCCAAACTCTTGTTTGTAGTGAAGCTATATTTGTCTCGAACAGCCTCGGAAAGAACTAATAAAATTAAACTGAATATTTGATATACAATGATATTAATTGCTGAAAGCTCATCAGTTTAAAATTAAATTTTACTGTAATTTTTATGTTTTTTTCAATGTTGTAATAAGTACAAAAGAAAATATTTGTAATATAATTCGTTTTCAGAAAAGCGCCAATGTCGCTGTAGGTTTAGACTTTTACGGTGAGAGAAGGAGGCAAAGCCCAAACTCTTGTTTGTAGAGAATTTTGTTTGTTTAAAGCTTGATTTGCATATTCAATTGAAGTTTCACTCGTTTTAAGATTTAAATACTCATATATATTAGTACTGTTGTATGTTTTTTTGCTATGATTGTTTATGTAATTTCTGTTCGTTTTGGGTTTCATTTATTCTTTAATTGTAATTTCTGGTCGCTTTGGGTTTAAATTATTGTAGGATTTTATTTCTTCTGATCTTAAGTTTAATATGGTCTCTACTTTTCGTGAGAAAAATTCTTTGTCGGAAAGTTTTTTTTATAAATTTTTGTTCGTTTTTGATTGCCAAAATTCCATTTTTCTGATTTCCTATTTCAAAATAATTTTTTATTCCAAAATAAATTAACAGTTTTGGCAAGAATTAATAAAATTAACTGAATATTTGATATATAATGATATTAGTTGCTGAAAGGTCACCGGCTCAAGATTTTGTTTCACCCAGGGCCGGATTTAAAGCTTTGACGCTTCTAGACCCAATCGTTTTTGCCGCTACGTTTTTGCAAGATTTTTGGGGAAATCCCCACAACTTTGGGAACAGTGAAAGCCGCAGGGCCTATTGGTAAATCCTGGTCTGGTTTCACTGCAATTTTTATTTTATTTTTAATGTTTTAATAAGTACAAAAGAAAATATTTGTAATACAATTCCTTTTAGTAAACTACCAAATACGCAGTAGGCCTTACACTTTTACCGTTAAGGAAACGGGTAGTAGCCACACTCTTGTTTGTAGTGAAGACACTATTCATTAGAAGTGCTTGACCCCTACTCCTTGAAGAAGACCGTGGTCTAACAACCAATCCTTAATCCAATTCTCACTTGTCTTTGAATTCTGTTCTCCCAATTATTATGATAAAAAAGCTAAACTAATTTTGCAGAAATTTGTAGCCACCTTAGTAAGGAATGATAATCTATGAATCTATGAAGCATCCATATTGTTTTGACTTCCAACAATGTAAGCATTACAGCTATGCCAGCGTCCCGGAAATGTTTTTCAGTAAATGAAGAAATAGCCACTCTCAACCTCAGAGTGGTTGAACCACTTATTGGCAATCATTAATATGTGAAACAGTTTTCGTTTTTTACCTTCATTTTGAACATAATTTAGTTAATGTAATCCTAAGATCTACAGTAATCCATGTTTTGCCTTTAATTTACCTAAATTGCAGCCTCTGGCATATGCATCAATTCTTTCATACCTTTTACACTGTCATATTTGTTTTGACAGTGACAAACCAATATGAGTGTCAACCCCGGAAGCATAGTTATTTGGCCTTTGAACTATTTTGAGCAAAATGGCTATTTCAAAATTTTGAACGGATGGCCTTTGGGAAAGTGGGGCGTGGGCTAGTTGCTTATTGATCATTTTTAACTCTTAAAAAAGAGCTAGAAGTTTCGTATTTCGACCGAATGAGCGCCCTCCTGAGTTAATACGACCACCCCTTCCACAAAAACATTATATTCTACTAATGGGCAACTTGTATAAGTTACAATCCTTGCCCCAGGGGCTAGAGAGGATTTCTCAACCCCTAAGTTATAGTAATATGAATTTTAGACTATCTTGAATAAAGTGGCAACGTCAAAATTTTTATAAGATGCATTTGGGGGAAAAAAGTACAAGGGTCTGTTACTTTTTGATCACTTTCAATTCTTGAAAACTTACAACTTATATAAGTTATAATTCTTGTCCCGGGTGTTATGGAGGCTTTCTGAACCCCTAAGTTGTAGTAATTTGAATTTTGGAAGATTTTGAACAAAATGGCTATCTCAAAATTTTTATCTGATGCTTTTTGGGAGAAGGCATGGGGGGGGGGTAGGCCTAGATCCCCTCCGATCACTTTTTATGGTTCTCAAAAGGGTAACTAGGACTTTCAATTTCCAATCAAATGAGCCATCTCTGAAGTTTATACAACCACCCCTTACATAAAACATTAAATGCCCCTGGGGCAAAGCTTACAGCACTTGCCCCCCCGGCACTGGGGGGGGGGTTTGTCGACCCCGGGGTTTTTCTTATTTGATTTTTAAACTATTTTGAACAAAATACATATCTCAAAATTTTGATCGGATGCATTTGCGGAAAAAGGGCCTGGGAGGGGGGGGGGCTCTAGTTGCCCTCCGATCACTTTTGAATCTTAAAAGGGGCACTAGAAATTCTGATTTACAATCGAATGAGCCCCCTCCAAAGTTTATGTGACCAGCCCTTCCATAAAAAAACCTTTTTTTCATTTTACAACACTTGCCCCCAGATTCTGGGGGACTCTTTTATCCCTGGAGTTTTTGTTATATTATTTTTGATCTATTTTTGACAAAATGGCTATATAACAAATTTGATTGGACGCATTTCTGGAAAACAAGGTTGAGAGGGGGAGGGGGGGCTAGTCGCCATCGGATCACTTTTGACTCTTAAAATAGAATCATATCTTTCAATTTCTAATCATTTGAGTCCCATGAAAAGTTTATACGACATCTCTTCCATAAAAACCTTGTATGCCCCCGTGGCATAAGTTACACCTTTTCCCCGTTTTTTTTTTTTTTTGGGGGGGGGGTATTTTCACAATGAAGTTTTTGTTATCTGATCGTTGGACTATTTCAAACAAACTGGCTATTTCAAAATTTTCATCGGATGCATTTGGGGAGAAGAGGCTGTGTGTGTGTTTGTGGGGGGGGGGGGGGTAGATGCCCTCCGTTCAGTTTTGACTCACAAGAAGGTAACTACAATTTTCAATTTTCAATCAAATGAGCCACCTTCGAAGTTTATACTACCACTTCTTACATAAAAACCTTGTACGCCCCCGGGGTATAACTTAAAACACTTGCCCCCGAGCTCTGGGGATTGTGTCGACCCCGGCATTTTTGTTACCTGATGTTTGAACTATTTTAGAAAATGGCTATTTCAAAGTTTATATCGAATGGGTTTGGGGAAAGAAAGGCGTGGGGGGGGGGGGCTGTTGCCCACGGGTCTCTTTTTACTCTTAAAAAGTGAACTAGAACTTTCGATTTCCAATCAAATGAGCCCTCTCTGAAGTTTATACGAGCATCCCTTCCATAAGAACCATATATGCCCCCTTGGTATAATTTACAGTACATGCCCCTGGGCCCTTGGGGGTTGTGTCGACAGCGGATTTTTTGTTATCTGACCTCTGAACTATTTTTAACAAGATTTGTATCTGATGCATTTGGGGGAAAGGGGCGTGGGGTGGGGCCATTGGCCCTCCGATCACTTTGACTCTTAAGAAGGGCGCTAGAACTTCCGATGTCCAATCGAATGAGCCCCCTCCGAAGTTTATGCGACCATTCCTTTCATATGAAGCGCCTCTGGGGGAAAAAAAAAATAATAAAACATTGGAGCTGTATGGGCTTTACTATAGGCAACGCTATAGCTTTACCTCTGATGTTCTTTATTTTTGTTTCTTAATCTTCTTCTTAATTTATGGCGTCTATATAATTTTTCTCTTCCCCTCTTTCTATTTGCTTTCTTTATAAAAATGTGTTGCTGTTGAAGTTTCAATGGAATATTCGACAGTAAAAAGACTTTTTTTTCTTTACTCAACTCGAAAAGACAGCTGCGATAACTTAAAAGACGTTATGCGACACAACGTAGATTTACACGTAAACAAAGCGTATCGTAAACTTACACGTAAAAAAATTGAATAATACCTTAGCTTTTTTTAGTTGTTTTAATAACTAATCCTTTAAAAATGAAAAGTTTTTCGGCATCAAAGATGCGACCAAAACACATGTGGTTGAAAAGGCTCCGTTTACTAACCATTTCTGTGAGTAAGAAAAACGGATATATCTTATCTTGGAAAAAAACTAAAATTCCTAAATGAGAATCAATTCCTCGTAAGAATCAAGCGAAATAATAGGGATTGTGTTGGACCAACCCATTGACTTTTATTCAGTTTGAAGCGGCCAGTTTTAAATGAGGTAGGCGTGGTCTCGGAATAATGTTTCACTAGCGAGATTCATTAGTGTAAAGTATGAATCGCTAGAATAAAATAGGAAACGATTAAATTTTTTGGTCTAAAAGATTTCTCGAACGCTGAAAAATGTGAAATTAAAATACCAAAAAATCTTAACAATATTGAAAAGTTCTACAGTAATTTCACGAAGCACCTTTTGCATCACCTCAGCTGAAGTTCAGCCACTTTTTATGTGAAAGGATGAAGTTCTGACGTGTGAAGTTTGGCTATTTATCAGCCAAAAATTTGGCGCTAATTTTGCTTAAAAACGGACATGCTAGCTTGGATCTAAGCACAAAGCAATTCTCCCTTTATTTTAATTACCTTTTATTTCCCCCCTCTCTCTAAAATCGGTATTCCTTTGTAATCTAATTACGTTCCAGTAACGTGTTCCAACTTTTTATTATTATTTTTTTATTTAATTTTTAGCCTTGTTAAGTTTACTTTTATTTTACTATTCCCTAATTCTGCATGTTTTTTCTTTTATGTATCTCTACTAGTTTACTATCATTCCTCTTCATATTTAATTCCTACAAATAAAGTAATGTGAAGCGCTTTTAGGGGTATACTTTACAAATATTTCTTCTTCTTTTTTTATTGTTGTCGGTTTTGTGTGAATGTAATAGTCTACATTTTCTTTATTTCATTTTTTTTTTCTTTACTATTTTTAAAAACCTTTTGAGGCAAAACAGGTCTCTCCGGAAAAAAACACCTTGATTCTTGCTATCTTTTCGACTTTCTATATATTTTCTGGGTTCCTGTTTCTTCTTCGTTTGGTAATCAGGTTTATTATGCTAGTCTATTACTTGATTTGGATTTAACGCCACTTTCGAGGGGTTCCAGGCTTTTTTTTCGAAAACCCCATACATTTTTTTTAAAAAGAACATTTTATTAATAAGACTAATCAAAATAATAGGTAGCTTTCTTGAATGAGTTGCGAAAGGCAATTCTCATGTGACATTTTTTTTTTTTTTTGACGCCTTTTTAAAATTTTCGGTTACTATAAGTCGTGGTCCGTTCTTTAAACATGATTCCTCTATTAGTAGAATTGCTGTTAAGAATGACATCCAATATCATTATACCATGTTGAAGAATAGATGCCGTCTGAGTATTTTTTCAATCTAGCTCATTCTATTTTTGTGAGCTTTTTTCTATTTTCGGGAACCTTTACGTTCCCGCTCATACCAAGATAACAGCTGAAAAAGACTGACGCTTTTCAAATGTGCCACCCTTTTTTGGGTAGATATTAACAACCCAGTGCGTTCAGGTACATTTATTTTTCAATCTTATATACATAACATGCTAAATATACAAATATCTGGCAGAGAGACAAGCTCGTTTTGCTCAGATAAAATAACTAAAGTAATAAATAACTAGATAAATGGATAATCAATCGAAGAAAGAGAGAATAAAAATAATAGACACAATATTAATTTCTCACCACGCCACAGAAGACACCCCACCCGACGATATACAATTTTTTTTTAATTTTTTTTTTCAACCAGTAATGGCACAACATGAGGAAAATGAAGACCCGAGAAAAAGACCCAAAAACAAAAAACAGCAAATTAATAATAATAAGAAATAATTAAAATGACTAACAACTATCCAAAAGGAAGCACTTCAACTTATTTTTTGAAAAATGAAGAAATTTTCAAAAGAACTTCAAATTTTGTGGATCGGCTCACAAATCGTATCTTCGCCAATTCAAACTTGTTGAAACACTTTATAAATTCCAGTGTAAAGTTGAGTTGAAGGTTATCAAAAAGTTCGTGGTAACGCAACTGTAAATAAGGAGCGATACGCCTCAATAGCAACTGAAATTCTAAGAAATAGAATGTTGATTACAATAGGTCCATCAAAAGTATAGAATTTTGATGCTTATTCAAAATATATAAAATTCATCAAATTTAATGTTACCCATCAAAAGTTACGAGCCTCAAAAAATTTACCCAATTTTTGAAAAAGGGGGAAACACCCCTCAAAATATCAAGGGATCTTAATGGAAAGCACACCATCATATTCATCATATTAGAGAACCCCACTGTAGAGGTTTCAGGTCCCTATATACAAAAATTTGGAATTTTGCATTTGTTTGCCAGAACAAATATTACGGATGCGTGTTTATATGTTGTTATTTTTCTTGTATGTTTTTGCCCAGGGGTGATTGTATCGAACCAATGATCCTAGAATATTGGGAGATGGCTCTTGTTTTTGGAAATGAAAAGTCTAGTGCCCTTTTTAAGCGACCAAAAATATTGGAGGGCATCCAGCCCCCTCCCACGAATTTTCCCCCCAAGTCGTCCGATCTTATTGTTGAGATAACCATTTTATTCAGCATAGTCAAAAGATCTAATAAACATGTCTTTGAGGATGACTTGGTTATAAATATTAAAAATGGTTTAAAAACCTAAGCTGACCTAATCTAACCTAACCTGTCATCATCAAACGTTGCATTAAAGTGAAAGAGTTGACTGGCAACTCCGACTACATCCAAGGAGAAAAAAGGTATTTTTGGACATTCACAGGTGAATATTGACATTCACGAATATCGAAAATAGTTTCCAGAACCTAAATTAAAGACAAGTTTTGTGTATCATGAATTAAAAAAAAGAAAGAAAAACATACAGCATATATATTCCTTTCCAAACCAATATTATTCTGAAACAAATGACATATTGATCTCAGGATTGTATCCAGGATTTTCTTTTTCAGGGGAGAGGGGGTTACAAAAACTTTACTTTTTTGGGAGGGTGGGTGGGTTCAAACTCCCTAGCCCCCTTGATATATCAATTATTTTTAAAAGTACTCTATTATCTTCGAGCCAAGTCTTGAGTGCCAAGTTTTTTAAAGGCGAAGTCCCAAACTTAATCGCAGCTGAAGAAAAAGAAAAAAAAATTGAAAGAAGGCCAATAAAGGAGTTCAAATCAATGACCCATTTATTGGATCAAGGCAATTGGTTGACTTTTTACATTTTACATTTATAAGGAAATTAAAAAAAAACGGCAAAAAACTTCAAACTTAACTTTATAAAAAATAAAACAAAAATCTTGAAACCAAGTCATTTTTTGGAGCAAAGTGGTTGATTGGCTTTTTACAATGTAGGTTTGTAAAGGAGTTCTTGAATTCTTCACTTTTCAATTCCAGCACAAAACAAGAGAAGTTACAAGGTTTTTCTAAGATTTCAGGGAAAGTAGATGTCTGCTTTTAGTTTTCTGCCGTTTACTTGGATCGCAAATCCAGGGCATACAAGTTATGGCAACACCGCCAAATTAATTCTAAATAGTTTGGCTACACAAACTAAAAAGGTGTATAATGGATAGATAGGCTGATTCCTTCTAGCGTAGTCTCAAGTAGTGTAATTTACTGAATTAACGCAAGTTTGTGTTAATTAAATTTGCTCCTAACGCAAGTTTATCGGATCATCCTATTTTGCGCCCCCCCCCTCATTTTTTGGATCAACCTAAATTTGAGTCATGTTTTTATAAACCCTAACCGTGGGTAAGCAACACGTTTGCAGCAGTTAGATGTCTGATTTTTTATCAGAACCCCTTGATATGGAATCTCCCTTCTTTAATAAGAGTTTTAAGTGGATAGAAGTTGCAGAAAGTTGGAAGTGATAATTAGCCTCCCTTAAAAATAAAAAATCTTAGACTTTGTATTTTAATCCATATAAGTGATATATATATATAACCAGGAGTGAAGATTACTTGAAGAATTCATTAGTGACGTCACCAATCATTCCTATTGAAATAAATTCAACCAATCACGTCTTGACAAATCTACATCAGGTATTCTTTCCTTCATATTAGATAAACATTGAGAACGGCGATTTCTTCGCGCTGCGTTTCCTCTGTGAGCTGTATTTTGTTACTAGTCGATCACGGATTACGGACTCGAATCACGCCGGACTCTTCCTGAGAGCCGCGTTTTATTTGACCGCGCTTAACACCAAATACAAATCTTAAGAGCAGTTGTTTGTGCAGATTTCTGGCAGGATATACCAGGCAATAGGCAGAAGAGGGGAGGGTACCCGCCGCAAGCGCCGTACGTACCCGCCGGTATAAAATTACCTTAGAATTGCGGGGAATAGGTGAGCGGGTTTCGACACTTCCCCTGTTCCTGTGTATTGTGCCAGAATTGGCCATGACTAAAGATACATGTGGAATCTGCTCCGCCAATGTAACCAGCAAGACCGGTGGCGTAGCATACACTAAGTGCAAAAAGTGGTTTCATTTCACATGCGGTAAAGTTAAATACTCTCCAGATCTAAAGAATATATACCTTTGCTCTCCATGCAAACTAAAAAATGCTGTTACTGTTGCGTCTCCGAAAGTGACCGGAAAACCGACTAAGACGACTACTTCCATTCCCAATTCAGCGGGATCTAGCGGGCTTCTCCGCCCCCAAGCATGTAGTATTCTCTCCAAGTCGGCCGAAAGTCCTATTGTAATCACTAAGCCCCCGTATTCTACTCTTGCCATTATGAACCCCGGTGATAGTGAAAAACCCGAACTTGAACCAGTTTCACAACCACCAATAACACCCGCTCCTGAAGTATTACCAGAAGAAGTAAATGAGGCTAGAAAAACGCAGAACAGGAATGACGTGCCTGCCTTAGGCTTGCCTCCATCCGAGTCTTTGCTAATCCCCGACCTCTCTAGGTACATCACCTGTCACATACCAGCTGGGGGAAGCCCCTCCTTTGAATGCCATTCTTGCAAAAGATGGCAGCATGGTGCATGCGCTGCAATATATGCAGACCTAGTACTGGCTCTGCAGAAGCTGCCGGGCCGGTACTTTTCGTTCACGTGTACTAACTGCTATCAACGTCCCTGCCATACGCCTATACAGCTAAACCAAAGTACCCAAATCTCTCCTGATCAAGATGAATTGAGCCAAAATCCAAAGAAACAAATCAAAGAACCCTTAGTATGCCGTTTCCACCTCTGGGGAATTTGCCGAAACAGTGTGGATTGTCCCTTTCTACACATCTGCACAGATTTCTATAGGGGAAAATGTGGCAACGATCAATGTATATTGGTACACAAAGAACCTTGCCGAAAGTTCTCCTCTGGTCTTTGCTTCGTGAATGACTGTCCTAAAGTGCACCTGCCAGCTAAACGTCGCCTGCATCGGGCAATAAAAACACACCCGAAGCAGTAAAAAAACGGGTTCCCAGCGAGATCCGAAGTTGGGAAACAAGATATCAGAACAGGAGATCGTTTACTGAGAATTGTCCCCTTAATGCAGTTGAAACTCACACCTCCGTGGACGGACAACAGCATACATCCTCTAGCTCCCCCTCCCCCCTACCAAAGACCGTGGCTACCAGCACCCCCAATAAGATGGCAAGCTATACCATACGGGCCTGTACCAGATATCAGACTAACTATCCTGCCAGCACACCAAGTTATTAACCCCCCTTTTCCAACGAGGAACAGATTTTCACAGTTCATCGAGTCGCTAGTCTAATAAAGTCCATTATCGATTTCCACTGCACAATACCACCACCAATTAATCAAGCTTTACTCCATGAACAACTCCCACCACCTTACAATCAACAAAAAGGTCACCTTCAACAAGTGAAAACACCTGTTGCAACCTTAAAATACAATCCCAAGGATACTCAGCGCTCAGCTCAAATGGATGCCCAAAGACACCGAACTCTACACGGTACGACAAAGGACTGTAATCACACAAAGCAGAAGTATTCATTTCCCAAAATCCTGCTCGCAGACGTCCGCTCTCTTGGGAATAAAGTTGAAGAGCTGGAAACCACCCTCATACAAAATGACATTGAAGTGGCTTGCTTGTGCGAAACTTGGTCCGCGTCTGACACATGCACGCTTATTTCCGGGTACGATGTGTATCTACTCCCAAGATTAAATAAGGACGGGGCCATTGTGAGTCATGGTGGCGGAGTTGGTTTTCTTTGCAAGTCTGCAATTCCGAATCGAGCCCTAAATATACCTATCCCTAGGAAACCTGAGCACGAAGTTCTGTGGCTTTGGACAAGGCCCAGATACTTACCAAAAGAAGTATCGTCAATCATTTTTGGTGTAGTCTACTACCCGCCAAGAGCATCGTTCCGAAAGGAACTCGTACTCTACCTACAGCATTCGGTTGACTACATAAGATCCCAATACCCATACGCTGCTATTCAGATCCTGGGCGACTTTAATGATTTAAAGGCTAGCTGGCTCTCAAGTTCACTCTCACTTACGCAAGTTGTTGAAGTCCCAATACGCGAGGAAAAAGTACTAGACCTTATCTTTACCAATATTGAGGAGTTCTATAATCCCCCCTACACTCTCCCCGCTACTGGAATGAGTGACCACCTTAATGTAATATGAAAGCCCAGCAGAGAACCTCCTGACAGATCCCAGTCAGTGGTGAAGTACCGCTCGCATACTCCAGAACAACTCCAGATTTACCCAGAGTGGCTAGCTATGAAAAACTGGTCGAAAGTACTTACTATGAAGAACGGCGACAATATGATGCAACAGGTCACTGCTCAGCTTTTGCAAGAATATAATGTAATATTTCCAGAAAAGACAATCCTGGTTAAGTCGAAAAATAAGCTGTGGGTAACTTGAAAGATTAAGTATATAATCAAATCGGGAAATGAGCTCTATAAGTTGGGATATCAAGATGAGGCTAAAAAAATGGGCAAGGTCATATGTCTGAAAATAAATAAATCTAAAAAGGAATTTGGTGCTCAAGTGGTTAACAAGCTTTGGAAGTCTAACCCCTCTAGATTCCACCAGAAGGTCCAGGAGATGGGACGGACTCGAAAGCAGCTGACAATCTACGGCTCTGATGGTGAACCTCTGAGCGCTGATATGATCAACACACATTTTTCAAATATTTGTCGCACACACCCACCTCTTGACGAGCTACCTGAAAATGGACCCATTGAACAAATTCCGATCATTCGCCCCCATGAAGTATACGAGAAGCTCAAACGCCTAGACATCAGGAAGAGTAATTACCCTCTAGAAATTCCTATTGAGTTGATAGCTCATTGCTCTGAGGAGCTTAGTCCTATTTTGGCTGCCTGTTTCAATCAATGTCTAATAGATGGTACATTCCCGGATTGCTTCAAGACAGCCTATATGACTCCCATTCCTAAAATAAAAAAACCTCTCTCACATAACGATTTGCGCCCGATTTCAAAAACCCCGTGCCTTTCCAAAGTGTTTGAAGGCTTTATCTGTGAATAATTTGGTTTCAGGCCTGGACATAATACTACCCACTATCTTGTATGTCTTCTTGACGATCTGATGAAACATCTCGAGAAGGAAGAGACATACGCAGAAATCCTTCTCAGCGATATAGTAAAGCCGGTTGACAGCATCCAACACCTGATAGCTATTAACCGAGCTAAAGAAATGGTTGCAAGCTTCCTGCACAATCGAAACTAATGTGTTTCACTCACGCAGGATGAAGCTTCCGAATTCCAAGAAATATGGTGCGGAGCACCCCAAGGGACAACATTAGGATCACTGATCTTTTTGATTGTTTTTAACCCTGTCCTAACACATATACAAAGTCGCTACAAGTTTGCTGACGACCTGTCAAGCATATCATTCCGCACCTTAGCGAGCCTAGCAGAGGAAATCGCCACCTCATCAATATTTTCCCAGCTAAAGCATAATCTTGAAGATGTAATGCTTACAGTTAGTGAAACCAAGAGCCATATTCTACGTGTTAGCTTTTTAAAATCTACAATTCCGTCCCAAGAAGACACTGGACTTACAACTAAAGATGAAATAAAAATCCTAGGAGTAATTTTCAAAAGCAACCTGAAATGGGATCCACATACAGTCTATACTCCAAAAGGCTTCCCTATACCTAAAATCCTTTGCTTGCCTAACACGGTTCAATATCCAAATTTCCATTATGCGCAGTCTATACTGTATGTATGTCCGATCGCAAACCGAGTATGCTTGTCCCGTTTGGCACCCAGGTCTACCGGCTATCCAAACCGAAAAGCTTGGAAATATTCAGAAGCGGGCGTGCCAAATAATGTTTGGGGCAAATTATACATCTTATGAGGACAGCCTGCAGAAACTGAGGCTTCAGAAACTATCTGAAAGGCGCCACGATCTCACGATGCGTTTCGGAAAAAAAATGCCTAAGTTCTGATGTCCATCGCGAAATACTACCGGATTTTCAGGAATCACAGACCAGTCGGCCAAACACACATAGAGGAGCCCCCACTTCTTCGTGCAAACTCCTTCGTCCCCCACCGTGAAAGGCATCAAAAAGGTTCCTATCATCGTTTGTTCCATACTTTGTGCACCATTATAATGAGGAACTAGTTGAAATGGAAATCTATAAAAAGTTGTGAAAAAGTTTATTTATTTTATATTTATTTATCTGATCTCATGTGTTGTATTTTCTTGTTGTTTGGCGTCCGCTGCTAGCTATAAGCTATAGTGAAAATTAAGAGTTATTATTACTATTATTATTATTATAATCGTCCCCATATCCTTAAAAAAAATATAAATACGGTATTAGATTAAATTGTGTAGCCAAAAGAAGGTTTCGAGTACATATTCTAACAATTTAGTATTAAAATGCTAAAAGTCAAAAGTCGAAACGCCACTTAGACTCTGTAGATAATCATCCCAAAAATCGAAACGTCACTTTGATTTTGTAGATATCACATATTTTTCCTTTTTTAATATTGCAGCAGTAGATCAAGGCATGTAGGAAAAAGAACGTTTTCACTTGATATAATAACAATTTTAATTATCTAGTATTGAATTGTTAAAAACCAAAAGCTAAAACGTCACTTTACTTTAGTAGATAATCATTACATTAAAAAAATATATGTATGATTGTAACTGACCTAGCCAAATGAACGTGTAGACTTTATATTCTAACAACTTTAACAATTTATTATTTCCACGTAGTTTTAACATTATCCCTTGCTGTGACTTTTTAAAATAACGAGTGGGAAAAATCTTCTGGCATTATTTCTGAAAAATCTATAGGTAACATTATATAATTATGGCTATTCTGGAGGATAGACTATAATGACAAAAGAGTAGTACCATCCTTAGGTCATACAAAACTAAAAAAAAAACAAAGTAATGGAATTCTTACCTTATAATGTGGAGTAGGTTTCTTTTAATCAAATTTTCATGTTTTCTTACATTGTCATCCAAGTTTTTAAAAAGTTTTTAAATTATATATTATCCAACTACTATAAATTCTTTTGCAATCACTTACTACTTTTGACAGGTCAAGAATACAACTTAATAAAGGAATACGATGCGTCACAAGATGAAAAACAAAGGAGAAGAATATTATTTGAGGTCATATCTGGGACCATTAGGGAGGGGGAGGAGTGGGCTGTATTTTTCTAATAGCGAATATTATGTTTGGAAAGATATAATATTTTCCAAATATTATATTTGGAAAAATCTATTGGGAAATGAAATGGTAATACTGCTTTGTTATTATAATCTTTTCTTTAGAAGAGTCCTAATTATAGGATGTCAACATATTTTTCATATTTTTATCTTATATTTTAATGTTATATATTCTATATATTATATTCTTTACATATTATATTCATTTTTAGTTTATGATAAAAGATTGTGTGACGCTGCTCAAGTCACAATAGTGGCTTAATAAAACGTCATACGTTCTTACCATCTCTACGTTTGTTGATAATGTTATTCAAAAAATGTGTTGTAAGTGCCAGTTAAGTATGATGTATTATTAGTTGAAAATAAAAGTCAAGTCAAGTCAAGTCATTATTATATTCTTTATATATTACATTTTTATGTTTGATATACCGTATGTCTTATATATTTCTTTATATTTTTTATCATTTATGTTTTTTTTTATCTAGTGACCTACCTGCGAATATTATTATGTGGAATTAAAGAAAATTAAAAATTCAAAATTAAAATTAAAAATTAAAAAAAAAGAAAATTAAAAATTCGTTTTCTTCAACTTTTGCTTTCTTTCTTGGACTTTCTTCTTTTTTCATTTGGAGAAAAAATAAATATATTTTATTTAGGAAGGCGGCGGAGCCATACTATTTAGTACAAAAAACGAAATGGATTTATCATAATTTGAAGCTCAAGAATTTATTGCGTTCAGTTTATTATACTTTATAGGATAAAGGATAACGATTCTCCAGAATCATTGATGTTTCATAGGTCATCAAATCGAGCTTTCAGTTGCAGGGTGTTTCTTACATTGACAGGTAGCAAGTCTGTCCCAAACTTTGCGAGAGCGAGAACCCCGACCCCGTATTGCCAAGCAGATCATAAATCCGCTATGCTTCCACGGGGTTGTAATACCTAATTAATTAAAATAAATGTAATTTAACGAGAATTGCAGAAAAGAAAACAAAGAGAAAGGAGAGTAGAATAAAAGTCGTGGGGCGAGGGGGTCTCTCTATCCACCTTCCTACATATGGGCTGGCATTGCTGTCAAAGAGAATCTATATTAGGTTATAATTAAATTAAAATAAGAATTGTTGGGGGTTCTTCAAGATGTCAAAACCTTGAAGCAAAAACATCGTTTAAAGGCCGTACTGCCAATCACTCATAAAAAAGAAGAAAATGTACGTCAAATCTTCCCCGGTTTTCAGTCTCACTCCCTCGTTAGTTATCCCCTTAGGGCATTCTTGGTCCCTATGCTGTTGACTTCTGCAAGCAGTGGAAGCTTTTTGACATGCCCAAAGTTTTTTTTCGCAATGACTGCTTAGAATTATTTTATATAATGTTTTTTTTTCTGATATAGCTAACAACTCATGTAAATGTGCATTATTGTGTAAAGATGCCCTGAAATGTATGTGTATGTTCTCTTAGTAATTTTTGCACTGTATCTCTACTTTAAGGATTGACGCAAGTAAAAAGCCTTAGGAATGTTGTTTTTAGGCTTCTTAAAAGAAGCATATACATACTTTTTTTTGTGCATTTCAAAAATGAAAATTGTTTTAATAAACCAGTTTAGTATGTGATGCATGCTATGTTCGGTTTCTTCAGCATGTTTTGTATGTTTTTATCTATTTCACAGTGTATTCATTTGATTTAGTAAAGAGCTACGAATGCAAAATAAGTTTTGAAAGAAAGAAGAAAACGCGCTAAAACAAAAAACAAAATCAGATAACAGATAGAGAAGAGGAATGTAACAAAGAGCCTTAGTGTTGGCTCCGGGGAAGGAATACTCAACCCAATAAAAAAATTCAAATTCGTATTCAAGCAAAAGTTGCTTGATTCTTCTATATTCTTTTAAATTTACACAAAGAGTAATTTAAATCTATTTTGTGGCATATTTGAAGCTGGCTCTCTTTCATTAATTCTTTAATTTTTTAAATCTAATAGCGCATATTTTGCGATTACCCCGACCCAGAAGCGGCTAATTTAAGAATCGCTTAAATGGGATCAATAACTGGCACAGATTCATGTTTTTTGGTTTAAGATTAGTCCTTATGAATTAAAATTTTAGTAGTTTACTATAATAAATCTAATTGTTAATTTTTTTAATTCTTTTTGGTTTCAACTTTTTGTTTCATGAAGTATCACCATCCTTATAATAATAATAATGACAATTGTGTCAACAATTATGACTATAATATATATATATTACCCACTAAAAAAGAAAACGTATAGGTAGAGTTCACAGTAAAGACAAAAGAAAACTTCTAAACCACACTGCAAAACTAATTAGCAACACACCAAACTGGCTAGGAAATGAAAAAGAACAAAGTGTTAACAATAAACTGTAACATGAAATAATTGTTTTTTTAAAATTAACTTATTATTTAATTAGTTTATTTTATTAATTTATTATAATGAATTTATTAATTGGAAGTTTTTGGTAGTATGTTATTTTTCCCAGAGTTAAGCATACAGTTCCAATATGGTTTGCGAACCAAAACTGATGGTTTGCGAACCCATTTTTCTCTTTTTGTTTGTTTCCCCCTTCCTTTATCTTATCTAGAAACTTGCTACATTGAAGTGTCTCGTATGACCCTCAAATGAGTTTAAAAGGATTTCTCATTGGCACAAAAAAAGACTCAGTTGAGTTACCTACGTTAAGTTTTCTTAAGTTATTGTGACCTTTTTATAGTAGTATTATCCCGTATATCCCATATACCTTAACGGAATAAACCTTAATCTTTCATCGGGGCTGTGGCTTTTTTTGGACGTTGGAACGTTGCAGACGTTAGTTGCCTTCACGATGAAATTTTGATGTTGTCTCCTGCAGATGCATATTTAAAAATTAAAATACAAAGAGAGACAAAAAAGTAGAGTTTTTTCGATCGGACTAATTTTTGTGTCTGAAAACAGAGATTGGGTGGGGCGTCCTCAGCCTGCTGTTGTATATGGTTCTTTGTGACGCGAAACTTAAATTTACGGTTTTAATTATTTTTGAAAATTGAGCACCTCTCTGAAATATTTGGTATGAAAACCAAACAGGTGAATTATATAAGCCTGTATGAAAACCAAACAGGTGAATTATATGAAATTTCGAGGAAATTATTGAAAAAGTCAGTATTTTTTTGTGGGGTAGAGCCTGGATCTTCCTAGATAAAAAAAAATGCTTGAAATGAGAAGAAATCAGGTAATATATGCTCATTTCATGCCTTAATGTTAAAGTTAATATTTGGTTTTACCTTTTAAAGTGGTTCTTCTTATGAAAATATGGGGTTTTCAGTCATTGCTATCTCACATAAATCCTATGTAAACCTACTACAACAGCAAATTTTTTAAAACCATTAAAATAATTATGAGAACTTGAAGGTTTCCACATGAAAGTTACGATATTTTCTTTGGGGAGGGAATTGAACTATTTAAAGTTTTGCTACCTAAAATTAAACGCAATTGGCAGATTTCATCTAAAATTGGAAAGGGGTTCGCATCCCCTTTCATAATAGCTAGCATTTATTTTCTAAAATAACCAGTAGAAAATATTCTATTTTAGTCTCTAATTCGTCTCTAATCTCTAAGTAGTCTAGTCTCTTTAACCAAACGATAACCAATATCACAAAATCACACATGAACTCACCAATACAACATCACACTGCTCATTTTAAATACAGCAACATCACACTACTCATTTTAAGGAAACTAAATGCAATTGTGTTCAAAAATGTTTGCACTGCATGAACTGAACGATTTATGAAACAGGTGAAAGCGCCACCACAGAAAATATTGCATAAACAGATAATTGAAAAGTAAAGCCTCGTTTTGATTGACATCATTTACCCTGCCAGCAGCATTTTTTGTAGGTGGATCATTTTTGAACTAGCGGTAATGGTTAGATAGTCAATATAACTGGACAGCCTTCGAATATTCCAAAGGCTATAATTGGCTGTCAAGTCGAAGATGGCCCTGCTGCTGACAGGGTGGATGATGTCAATCAAGACAAGGCTTAACACGGTCTGGCATAGTGGCAAATAACAATAGTCTGATAGGATAGTAGAATATATTCATTTGCATTACTTCTACTGTATATAAGTTGCTAATAAACATTCTTAATCGTTTTAAATTGCTGCTTGTAGCCCAATGTTTCTTTTTCTGCCTTCCAAATATTTTGGAAGTAGTGGACTAAAGCTTCTTTGGTGTTTTATCACTTAAATTTTATGTACTTTCAAAGCACGCGCCTCTTATTATTTTAGCTACATTTTGCTCGCTTTTATCGTGTCCAAAGACCCCGCGCTTCCCTCCCACATTACCTCCTTTGCTTTCGCCAACTTCGAAGACTATCAAAATTAATTATAACTTGGTAGAATCTGAAGATTTCGATCGAGAAGAAATACCAACATATGAAGAAGTGGCAAAACTGTATCCAAGGCCGGGGTATTTTAGGCCGTTGGTTTTGATTGGTCCTCCTGGTGTTGGAAGAAATGAACTGAAACGGCGGCTCATATCGCTGGATCCGGATAAATACAAAACAACTATACCATGTAAGTAGTTATTTGTTTTTGTACAGGTAATGGGAATTAGATATAACAAATCTCCCACGTGTCGTAGTCGGACTCATGGCCATCTACCAACTGGGCAGATAGCCGAACACTGAGCTACGACAGCCTTCCAAAAAATTATTCTTAGTGAATTAGACTTTAAATATAACTTTTTTGTTAATAATAATATACAAAATAATTAATGGCAGGCTTTTTCTTGTATAGTCTACTGGCATACATGCCATTAATTCATGCTATTATTTCTATTATGCAAAGGGAGTCAGAGCACAACCAATCATTTAATCAATCAATCATTTATTAATACAAAAAAAAACAATTACGAACGTAAAACGGTTTCTTGGCCCAAAAAGCTCGGCTTGTAGTTGGCCACACAATACAATAATAAAAAACTGGAATGAGACAAGGACATTCAACAGATAGGAAGGTTTCTGAAAATTATTTTGAAAAAAGAGAAGAGATACATATAAATTGGGGTAGAATTAAAAAAATTGTCAATCTTTTTTATGGGTGAATAGCCAAATTTAACTCAAACCCAGGCAGTTTTCACATTCGTATCCTGAACTTGAACGTGTTTGTGTTTTTTAACGCCATGTTAATCATAATAATGGACTGGTTCGCAGTGGTTAATCCAAAGTACAACGTTGAGCTACTCAAAAAACTTAGAGGGAATTTTGGGAAAAAAAGTCAATTGTGTATTGATGGATGGTTAATAAATCAGAATGATGCATCGTCTCACACGTTGGTATCAGTGAAGTAGTTTCTGACCGTAAAGCCTATCTGACATAGACCGCCTTATTAATTTGAGTTGGCCTTTCTGATTTTTTTATATTTCCAAAAATGAAACATTGGGATAAGAAATGAAAAGGGATCCCATTTTCCTTACTTTAAGATGTTCAGGAGAAAATGGAGAAGCTCCCAGGGATGCCAATAAGGGGGGAGGGGTATCCTCCTATTTTTTGAAAAATATCTGCTTTTTTCGCATTTGAAATAAATAAAATGATAAAAAACTCTGTATGTAGAAAAACATCCTTTTGTATTTTCACTAAAACAAAATTGAAAAAATTATCCTCTTATATAGGTTATGAAACTTTTCGGGTTCAGTCTTGTGTTTGCAAGACCGTAGTTTTTCTTTTTATAGAGCTGGTTATCTCTATGTAATACTGTTGAATATTTTTTTTTATAACCTTTTTGGTTTTATATATTACCTGATTGTGGCACATGAACTAAAATAGTAATCAATTCATACTGAAATGCTATAGCATATTCATAAAAAGCAGAACATGGCAACTTCAGTATCGCATAAGAGAAAATCTTATAGAGTAAGAGTGGCGAACCAGGCTTTATTAGGTTACCAAAGATAATGCAGGGTCATGGGAAATAATAAAGTAAAAACATGACATAATATAGGCTTCGTTGAACTATTTTGCCCCACCCTAAATGTAACTAAAAACGTTAAAGGGCTGTTTTAACAGGAAATCCCGCCTCGTATGTTAAATAGAATTGGTTGCCAATTAGAGCGAGCTCTGTCATGAAATTCTTGAACACCGAAAGACCGAAAAAAGCCGTGATAACGATGTTGACAGCAAAAAAGCAAACATCCGGATTGCAGCGGTAGGTAGCAACCTAGTAAGAGACAATCATGTCCAATGTTATCAGTACCGAATCCCTAAACTTATAATGCTTATATTAAAAGACGATCATTAAAAGAGCTAACCATTGCATATATTGGACTTAGTTAGCAGTCTGATTCTTTGAGGATCGTCTCTTACTATTCCAAAGAATAATGAAACAGGCCGCCACCTTCTCGTAATACAATATAGTTGTACAGAATTTTTCTATAATGTCATTTTATTTTACTTTAGATACATCTCGGTCGGCAAAGCCGGGTGAAATTGAGGGAGAAGACTATCATTTTGTTAACCGTTCGCAAATGGAGAAAGATATAGCTGCTGGCCGCTACATCGAATATGGAGAGTATAAAGGAAATTTATATGGCACTGCCGCCGACAGTATCCAAGAGCAAATGGATGCTGGCTATCTTTGTGTGCTCAATCCGCATTATCAAGTAAAGTTTTATTCTATTTCTTGGTTCTTATTCTTTACTTTCTTCGTTTTTCTTCCTCTTTTCTTTGTATATGCATAAGAATAATTTTATTGACCTATTTGTCACTGGTGAGAAGTGCACATTATGTCTTTTGATTTTGGGAGGCTGAAGAGAATCTATTTACTTTATTAACAGTACGGTAATCCAGCAGTGTAGCTAGTAGGCTAGGGGGGTACACTAGTCCCCTGGTACAAGATTTACTGGGGCATCATTTCGATAGATTTCATGAAAAATAGTCCCACTGAGGCTGTTGAGGGGGTTGTCATGGTAGATTCAAGGGGTGGTTTTTGGGGCATATACCCCCAGAAGGATGAAAATTGCCCTAATTTTAGGATTAGAGAAGCTAAAAATACCCATGGAATGGCCAAATTCTTATGACTGTTCCCCGAAACATTAATTCTATAACCGCCCCTGAAGAAAAGAGGATCTTGTGCTACAATTTTTCCATATAATCTTGTAAACAAAATAGAATTGTGAAAATTTCCTTTTGTTGTGGTATCTTTTCCATCAAACAGTTGGTGTGTAGTTTTCTGCTATAGTGGATTTCGTTGGAGTTTTAGATAATTGTTTGTACAATCGTATATCCGAAAGAAATCTAGTAGTATCAACAATGGATTATTTTTGTAAGCTCAACCCTCATTATCAAGTGAGGTCTTGTAGCATTTTTTTCTTGGTTTTTATTCTCAAGTTTAGTTTTTTTCCACTTGTTCCTTTTTCATATATCAAACAGTTCGTGGTAACGAACTGTAAGTAAGGAGCGACCCGGCTCAATGGTAACCGAAACTCTAGAAAACGGGTTTTTTGATACCAATAGATGCATCAAAAGAATCAAATTTCAATGCTGATTTCAAATATATAACTTTCATCAAGTTCTACCCATCAAAAATTACGCGCCTGAGAAAATTTGGCTGATTTTCAAAAAAAGGGGGAAAGACCCCCTAAAAATTATAGAACCTTAATGAAAATCACACCATCATATTCAGCGTATCAGAGAACCCTACTGTAGAGGTTTCAAGCACCTATCTACAAAAATGCGGAATTTTGCATTTTTTGCCAGAAGAAAGATCACGGATACGTGATTATTTGTTTTTTTTTTTTTTTTTTTCTAGGGGTGATCGTTTTTACCCAGGGGTCCTAGAATATAGGGGAAGGGCTCATTGGAACGGAAATTAAAATTTATAGTGCCCTTTTTAAGTGACCAAAAAAATGGAGGACAACTAGGCCCCCTCCCACGCTTATTGTTTTCTCAAAGTCACCCGATCAAAGTTTTGAGATAGCCGTTTTGTTCAGCATGGTCGAAAATATAATAAATATGTCTTTTAGGATGACTTAATCCCCCGAAGTCCCCTGAGGGAGGGCTAAAAGTTATGAACTTTACCCAATGTCAAGGAGCCATCTTCATGGGTAAAAGTGGGCCGGAAGTTTCGACCCTCCGACCACAGCCCCCCTTTAACGTCGTCCGATGGGGCTTAAATTTAGAGATTAAGCTTTCCAAGGGCCCGGGAGCTTACCCTCGAAATTTTAGCTAAATCCGATCACTCCTTCCCTGTTTTCCAAAAACCAAATATAGCCACTAAAAGTTCATATATATATATATATATATATATATATATATATATATATATATATATATATATATATATATATATATATATATATATATATATATATATATATATATATATATATATATATATATATATATATATATATATATATATATATATATATATATATATATATATATATATATGTCGGAGGGGCGCCCCTTCATGGCAATTTCCCTTCCCCCATGAAAACTTCCTTCATGGACAGATCCTCCGACATAACCCCCGACCCACCCCCCCCCACTACCTGAAAAAAAACCTCCTGAAAACTTCTGTATACTTCCCAATAACCAATACTATATGTTAATTATTTGAAAAAAAACTACGTTTTCTAAAGAGTTAAAGAGGCTGAGTTACAAGGTCGAACCTTAAAACGTACAGGGATTAGGAGGCACAGTTGGGGGGCTGCCTCCCCCCAAGTCCCCTGCTTTTGCAGCCTCTTTTGTTAAGGTTTTTTAAGTCCTGTACCCTGCAATCAATTGGTCGTACCAATACGAATGAAACTGTTTCAATGGCATTTTTTTAATATCTTCTGAGGGATTTGGCAATGACTACTCAGTCTGTTACAGTTATAACTACAAACTTGTCTCTGTGCCAGGTAGTGTTATGTACTCAGTGTGATTATGTATGATGGTAAAATTAAATGAACCTGAACTGCCAGTTTATTCTGAGCCTTTCTTCTGCTCCCTGCTTTTCTGTTCAAAATTGTTGAAGTTCATCACAGTATAGCTTGTTATTGGTTAGGGAAAAATCTCCTGAGGAAACGGAAAATAATAATTCTCAGTAGGGTTTTTAATCAAATAAATGCAATAGTATATATATATATATATATATATATATATATATATATATATATATATATATATATATATATATATATATATATATATATATATATATATATATATATATATATATATATGATCTCTTCAAGACAAATGATCTCTGTGAGAGGCAAATCTGGCATTAACTTTTTCAGAATTGTATACAAATGATCCATTTAATAATGAAATAATAATAATAGTAAATAAGTAAATAAATAGTAAAAGAAATAAAATAATATATTTAATATAAAATTAAATAGTTAAAAAATATAAATTATATAATACAGTAAAATAATGTAATTAAATAACATCATTAAATTAAACTATATTGAGATTAGTTTTTAATCTCCTCTCCGTAAAGGAAATTAAAATATTGTATTCGTATTAAAGTTTTAAATCATATAAAATCTTGACAATCAATTCTGGACTAGCCTAATGACCGAATTTCTTAAAATTTGGTAATTTTTTAATATTTTCTTTATCCAATATTTTTAGGCATTGAAAACTGTAAGGACTGCTGATTTGAAGCCTTACATCATTTATATTAAGCCACCGGCTTTTGAAGTCCTTAAAGAAACACGCCATTCTTCCTACGCCAGGTCAACTTTTGACGAGACTAACTCAAGAGGATTCACGGTACGCTTTCTTCTCCTTTTTCTTTATATTTATTCACTATACATGGTTCAGACATCTACATGGCCCCCTCCCTCTAAAAACTCCAGTGCTCCTTGAAGTTCCTTGCATAATATAGCCCCCTCCCTCTAAAAACCCCTAATTGTTTCCCCTGTGAGTTCCTTGTATAACACTGCCCCCCTCCGCCGAAAAACTCTTTAATCGCTTCTCCTGTGAGCTCCTTGTATAATTTTTTCGTAAAATTCGACAGCTTTTTTCTTTGCATTTATGTATGTATGTATATGTTGTATAATGTATGTTTAACTGGTAGATATTTTTGCAAGTACTCTATGTTGTTATTTTATGCTATTAGTTAATTCTGCTAATTGCTTTGTTGGCATACTAGAAATTTGACGAAACAGAAATTACAATTCTAGAAATGATTCAAAAAGGAACATTAGTTTTGGAAAATTGCTTGCAGGAGAATTGAAAAACAAATAAAATAAAGCGATGAAAATAAGTAATGATAATAATAATAATAAAAATGAAGAAATATCAAATAACAATTAAAACAATAAAAATGGTTAAAATAAAATTCATAATATTCTCATGAAGTAGCACCTTTCCTTCGTCTTAAAGATATTACTTTACGTTTTGTTTTAGGAAATGTCCATTTGAAGCTTCTTTTGAAATTCGTAGTAACCGTAGGAACAACCTTTTAATGAAGCAAATGCTTTAATTTCAGTTTGAATGAAAATGCCAGGTCGCCAGAGGCTCTTTTGATCAATTTTGTGGAAGGGACTCAGTAAATTAAAACGACCCGTTTTGTAAGGAATAAGACAATTAAATAATGATCCCCCAGAACCATTAATCAAGGCCGTACCCAGGGTTTTTTTTCGGAGTTTTTTTTTGGGGGGGGCACAAAAAATCTCAAAAAACGCATACAAAATTTGTTTTGTCGATTTTTGTTACTTTTTTAAGAGTCAGACAAACATTTCGGGGGGAGGGTTTCAAACCCCCTAACCCCCCTCCACTGGATAAAGCCTTGCCATTAATGCTACATAAGTTGCGAATCGAAATTTCAGTTGCTGGGTCTTTTTTAAAGGGACACATAGCTGGCCTGTTGTCCAACCGTGCGTCAACGGGGGTCGATTTCTTGACCCGTATTGACAAGCAGAGGTTCATTCCTCTGTGCAATCACAGAGCTGCAATAGAAAGCGAAAGTTTATGTTAAAAAAATGAGAAATAATAACTATGTTTACATCAAAAGGTTTTGGCTTTATTGCTGATTTCAAATGTAATTAAAATGGAATTCAACTATTGATAATGGGTAGAAATTTTAACAAGACACTGAACCTTGAAAGGCAAAGAAAAACACTTTTTTTATATATAAATAATAATACTAGTCTGAATGTTTTGGCTTCAAATCCATAAGGTTTTCATTTTTGTTTTGTTTTTCGTATAGAGTTTTGTGTTCGTCTCATTTTTTTGTGCATGTTTTAATATATTTATGCTAATTATTTTAATATAAGTTGATTAGTTAATTTAATTCAATTAATTTAATTTAATGCAAGATTGTTTAATATAATTTAATTTACTTTTTAGTAAATGTAATTAAGCTAATTAAGTTAATTTATTTATTTTTCTTTCTTCCTATTTTTTCACCCGTTGGCAAAGGCTTCCAGAAGTGCAGCCGAAATATTTGGGCTTTTGAATATTTACAAAAAATAATTTATTTTTTTCTATGCTTTAGTGTTCAATGTTTTATTAAAAGTCTACCGTTTTCAATATTTTCAGCTCATTTTTATTATGCAAATAAAGGTTGTGCTGGTCTAAAAAATCGTTTACTGATTCCAAATAAGTGAAACTCATCCGTAAAATATTCATCATAAGATTATTTGCAGAACTTACGAAAAGGCAGAAAACATCCATCCTTTCACTTTATCCATCAAATTAAGCATGCTTGAGAATCCTATCCGGAAATATTCAGACCCTATCTGCAAACTAGTGAAATTAATACTTTCCTGGGGAAAGTGGTCACGAATGTTTGAGTGTGTTTGTGTTTTTTTCCAACGATGATTGTGCGAAATCGTTTATCGTAAAATGTTTGGGATAGGACTCCTTCAAACCGATATCTAACGTTCTAGCACCTTTTTAAGTCAGAAAAGAGATAGCAAAACGCCGATTTTGGCAATCTTATGCTGTTAACAACGATGTTGGCCCTAATTGGCCCAAAATGCTATCAAGTCAAAACTATGAAATAATGAATTATAAATATAATTGTACGATCATGGTAAGATTTGTAAATGGGTATATGGCTATGCACCAACTATTATAGAAGTATGCAGTGACTATGTATGACTATGACTAGTGTGACTATGCACAACTATTATCTCCTTTTTTCAGGGGTTGGGGCCTAGGCACCGAAAAGAGTATTTAAAGCTCTCTTTTTCACAATTTACATCCTTCATATCTTTGTAGAAAATGGGGGAAAGGGGCTCGACTCCAAATCTCAGTTGATTCTGAGGAATATATTTGGGCTTTAGCTTGCAATACAGATGCTTAATGGTGATATCTCCAATTTTGGAAGTAGGGGTTTTTAACAGAAAACAAAAATTCTAACTATAGAAAGTATAATGGTAACCCTGTAGTAGAGAACGTATTCTGCCCCGTGTGCGTACTAACAACATATATTCACAATTTCTCATTTTAGGACGATGAATTCCGGGATATGATTCGAAGTGGTGAGCGAATAGAATTTCACTATTCTCATTGGTTTGACGAAATCATTGTCAACTCTGACCTGTCAGATGCCTTCGATCATCTTTTGCGTGCTGTTACCCGAGTCGAAAGTGAGCCTCTCTGGGTTCCTTCCTCTTGGGCCCTTTAAGTCTAAATATTTATTTTCGATGTATACCTGTTAGTAGAGCTGCATTCAAGAATTCGTTTGGGGGAAAAGCATTTTTTGCAAATTTTGAGCCATTCACTTGCCAAATTACTTCCATAAGACAGTAAACAGAAATTTGAGAAAGATAAGTACTTTGCTGGTTTTGACCATAGTGTGTAAAGAAATAAAGAAAGAATACATTACTGGACTTTACAGTCCTTACCGGCGGTGCTGATCTTCGTTTCATGGCCCTTCAGCCAAGAAATGCAATGGGAGGTTGGGGGCCAGCGACACCAGGACTCGATCCTTCAGAAAACTTTTTGACGAAAATTTGTGTTTTCATCTATTTCTCCCGTTCCAAAAATGTGAAAATTCTAGTTTTTTTGGGGGGTTTTCAAAAAAAAAAAAAAAAAAAAAATATTTAGACTTTTGAAATAAAAAAAGAGGTCGAAATAAACACTGAAATTTTTATTATTTTTTGCTTTGTTTTATCTTATGTTTTATTATTGTTATAATAAATACTTGTACATTAAGCTAATCCTGCAGAAAGCTTCAAAGCCCGATTTTTAGATTCCTCGTAAAATTATCGAAATGGGATGTACGCCTTCTTGTTTTGAGTGTAATGAAAAATTAAGGTGTGTTTTAATGATGCTTGTCAAATTACCCTTCACCACAAATGGTTTATCTGTCACAACTCAAAAATATCTCTCGTTTTTGGGGCATTTGTCATTATGTCTAGTAGATTTTATTTGGGTATTCAATTTAAGGCAACCAATTGGTGTAATGGAAAACCCTAAACCCTAAGAAAATTAAAGTGGAGTGATTTATGCTTTTGAATTGCTCAATTGTCAGAGCAATCTGCTTTGTATAATATCGAGACTTGGGGTTTTACCAGGAAATTGAAAAATAGGCAAATTATTATTTGGCAAAATATGCATTATTATTACAGAAATTTCACAAATCTTTTTTGGTCCTACCAATACAATGTTGATTAAAAAAAATAGTTTTACTAAAAAAAGCTATTGTTAAAAAGCTCTTGTTAAAAAAGCTCTTGTTAAAAAAGCTTGTTAAAAAAACTATCAAAAAGTGGTGTGAAAAGACAGTACACATTAAAAGCTGCTATTTATTTCAATATTAATGGTCAAGAACATACGCGGGATGAAGAGGGGGAGGGGCTTGGAGATCTTCCCCCTACGAAAAGTCACAGTTTTGATGTCTAATATCCACAATTTCCTATAATTCTATTCAGCTCCACTTATTTTTAGATTAATTTTATTCAAATATTTTAATTTCGAAGCAATGTTTAAAAATATGATTTATGGATAAAATAATTCAGTCCAGCAGAAAGCGTATGATTAGTAAGACTATTAAATTTTTAGTTTCGCTATTGCAATATATACATACTTAACTAGAAGATTAGAGTCTATTTGCAGTGAAGTGTATTGTATGTGTGTGTTATTGTGTTAAGCTTGTTAGGCAGGTAAGTTTGTTTGTACTAACTGACACACAAACTGTTATACTGTTTTTGTCAGATGTGTACTCTTGATTTAGTTTTGGCTTAGGATGGACGGGGGTGATTTAAAGCGTCAACACTTTAAAAAAGAAGAAGATAGGTGAATTACATGGAAAATTCTGGTCAATGTAAAATAATTGTAGCAATTTAGAGATTTGGGGAGGGGGAAGGGTGGTTCGGATGTCCTTCTTATGTATTTGCTTTGTTGTGCTTTTTCTTTTTGTTTTGTTGTCTTTTTTTACCCACATACAAAGTTTAAGCTTCTTATGCCAAACATATAGTCTTTTGTTTCCTTCCTATGTCTCAAATTGCTATACTGTTTTGGCCTAACGTGTACTCTGGATTTAAATTTGAGTCGGGAGTGGCGTGGGTGGGGGTTTAATTTAAAAACTTCACAAACTCAAAACCCGAAAAGAATGTGTCAATGTGGGGGAGGGCACGTTCCTCCTGAGTCCCACCCCCTAGTTTTTGAAAAAAATGTTGTTGTTTTTTTTTTTTGGGGGGGGGGTATTTTCAGTGAAATTGTCTCTTTTTTTTTTTTTTTTTTTTTAGTGAAAAAATCGGAAAAAGTGACAAACTTACCACCCTCTGGGTTGTGAAAAATACTTTATCTCCTTCTCTTAATTTTCACGAATTGATATTACTAAAAAGAAGGTGCTGAAAAGAGTTGATTTAAAAGAAATTTTCTGGACAATATAAATACAGTCGTACCAATTAAAAACAAATTAAGGTGGGCCCGATTTGGTTGTTCTTCACGCGTCCGCGCTTTGTTCTGATTGCGTTTTTTATGCTTGTCCTCAACAAATTTTTAACCTAAGTACAAAGTTTAAACCTCTTATCCCACATTAATTGTCTTGAATATCGTTCTCTCCTTTCGGTAATTTGATAACCGCAAATCCTTAGAAGAGTCAGAAGAGGTGTTTTAAATGTTGAAAATTGATGTCAATTAAATAAATGGTTACCAAAAAAGTTATTCCCTTAAATTTTTTTTTGTTTTCTTTCTTTTTTATGACTTGATAAAAATTATTGTTGTGACACATATCATTGTGGATTTCAATGGGGTCATTTTTTTTGTCTTTGCGCGTGTGAATAGGAATTGTTGAAAAGCGTGTGTTTTATGTACAATATCTTATAATAAGTTATTAAATGCTATTTCTTATGAACCGAATAAGTATGAGTGGTTTGAACCAATTAAATATTTTTTTAATTTTACTACTATAGATTTGGAATTGCATCTCTATATAAAAATGAAATAAAAAAAGTCGATGATTCTATACAGTGAAAAGAGGAAGGATTAAAATAGATTAATAAGGATGAATAGAGGATTAATAGTCATAAAACGTCATAATAGTAATAAAAAGACATTCGCTTGACAGTCTTCAGTGTGCAAAAGTAAACGAAGAGTAAAAAAATATACGGATTAAAACTTCTTAGGAGAAAAAAAACATAACTTTTTTCACTGATTAGAAGTATCCTCGTTTTTTCTGCTTCAAATTTTTCCTTCTAACCGTATATTGTCTACCCTTTATGTGGGCTGAGGACGGTTGAGTGGATGTCTCGGCCAGAATATCTGCATATTTATCCATCTTTTTTTCACTTAGCTGGAATTATCCTCGTTTTTCTCTTTCTTCACATTTTTTTTTTCATTTTGGCATGCATAGTTTTTAAAATTATTTATATCAAAGAAAGTGGAGTAATGGAGGGAGAAAAGGGGAACTCCCTGGATAGAACGGGGTGGGTAGTTTTGTGGCCTTAGATGGTTTTCTCCTATGGGGATTTATCAGTATTAGTTGATGAAATTTTAGTTTTGTCTGGAATGTTCACAACTACAAATTCAGAAGGTGATGGGTATCTATCAATTATTAAACATTTCTGTCAATCGTTAAAATAGGGATACAACTATTTCGTAACTATTTGGTAACCATTTAGTGAGCTCTATTAAGTTTTTTCGTATAAGGTGACTACGTTGTCTATGCTTGTTCATTCCCTTAATTAGTTTTTCAGGTTAAAATCATTGAATTGTAAGAACTAGCCTAGCTGCCGAAAGCTATGTGTGTCTAGTCTAGCAAAGGTGCTTAATATATGTTCATGTCTACCTTGTTTAATATAGAAGTTGTTGTAACTCTTGCTTTGTATTCCTATGGCTGTAGCTTTTCGATCTAGGTATCAGTTGAGGCTTATATAAAAGTGTACTTGTCAAAGAGTCTGTCCTTGGCCATTTCCCGTCCATGAACTCTCTTTGAAAAGTCCAAAAGACCGTCCCTGGTCTATAAACTACCAATTAAAGGTCCAGGAATCTCCCAAACGAAGGTATATTTAAACCACACAAAACTGAGGTGGTAAAGCCAGCTGTCTGGGTGATCACTTACCCAGCGAGCCAGTTGTGAACAGAACCGACTTCTTATATTACTACTGCTACTAATAACAATTCCCTTTAGCACCAATCACTGGAGGCCAACACAGCTGCGCAGGGTCCTCTTCCATCCCAATCTATTCAAAGCCTCCCTCTTTACCCCCTCCCAAGAAGTTCCAGTTTCCTTTAAATCCTTTCTAACTACGTCTTCTTACCCCATGAGATGACTACCTGATTTTTGTTTGACCTTAGATGAATTGCCAAAAAGGAAGATCTTTGGCAATGTATCATCTTTCATCCACAAAACGTGTCCTAGCCATCTCATCCTTTCTCTCATTATAGCTCTAGAAAGTGGCATAGAGCAAAATTTATCGTACAGCTAACTGCTTAAAAAATGCGGTCGGTCAGACGAGTACCCTAAACAATTCGTAGACAATTCCTCTGAAAAAAATATAAATCCTTCTCCGTCTTCTTAAATGCCCACGTGTCAGGGGCCAGGAAAAAACCTTCAGGAGGCCTGCTAGTGGGGAATGTTCAAGACGCCGGACCTTAGTGAGCAATTCCACCTGGCCCCAAGCAACTTTTTCCACCGAGGCCCTAGCGGGCAATTCTACAGGGGGCCCTAGCGATCAATTCCAACGGAGGCCCTAACCTAACATCCGGGGCCCTAGCGACCATTTCAACCGGAGGCCCTAGCAACTAATACCAACGGGGGCCCCTAGCATTCAATTTCACCGAGGGGCTCTGGCAAGCAATTCCAACGGGGCTCCTAGCAACCATTTCTACCAGGGGGGGGGGGGCTGAGTGAACTATTCCAACGGGGGCTCTAGCAACCATATCCACCAGTGGTCTCTAGCAAACAATTCCATTGGGGGACCTAGCCTTCAGTTTCACCGTCAAGACATTTTTCAAGACGTTTTTCTTCAAGACGTTTTTCAAGATTTCTTTGATTGTTATGTAATAGGGAATGTTTACTTATGTTAAGGATGACGACACCTCGCGTTACATGCTAGACTTCAGGGGGTCCGTGAGGGAAGTCCCGGTTGTAACTAAAAAAATCACATGCGTGGGGTGTTACGTAATGACGTGGGCACATGTGTGTTGTTACGTAATCCCAGCTAGTACTACCACTGCAACACGGATCTCCAAAATATGTTTTTTTAACTTTTGGTTACTCTGGACTGTGGTTCATCTTTTACTAGGTTGCAGCAAAAGCTGCAACCATGATGTTATGTTAATGTTAGTTACTATATGCAGACATTTGTTCTTCACTGGGTTTTAGATATCTTTACAACCATTATACTAATGTCCACAATCATATTGAACTATTCAAATCCTTTATATATCCTATCTATATGTTTTGCATCATCACGCATATGATGATTCATTTCAACATATCAGCTACTATGCCCTAGATTTCATTCTTCATTATAGTTTTGAAAACGTATTTTTCAACTTTTGGGTACTATGGACACTCTGTTTCGCCTTTTACAAGGTTGCACCAACTGCTGCAACCATGATTTTTTCAAAAATCAAGGTTGCAGCTGACTGCAAGCAATTGGTAGTATGGTTCGATCTTACTCTATTTTTAGGAGTTATGGGCTATTGTATTTTTTACTATGAAACGTGATGGTCTCTTAGTAGGCAGCAAGCTAACGCTGCAACCTGGACAGACTACCTGGACGGATATGGTCTTAAATCTACTCCGCTATGGTCCTTAAAATTAGTGTCAGATCGAAAAATAAAAGACAGTATTAGAATCGGCTTGTCCGAAATGGATATGGCCTTAAATCTACTCCGCTATAGTCCTTAAAATTTGTGTCAGATCGAAAAATAAAAGACAGTATTAGAATCGGCTTGTCCGAAATGGATATGGCCTTAAATCTACTCCCCTATAGTCCTTAAAATTTGTGTCAGATCGAAAAATAAAAGACAGTATTTTGAATCGCCTTGTCCGAACCCCTATATAGGAAATTTACAGCTCCTTGGTTTGAAGCAATCCAAATATATTGATTCTTTAGAATGAACTTTAGTCCTTAGCATCTGAAACGTATATTGCCAAGAGTAGCTACAGAAGTCGGTGAATAGAAACCTGACCAAACAACACTAGACCATAAGCCCACAGAGATTCGATGAGGTTTCGATCTATCCATATTCGGGGCACACACCCAACGCAACTTCCACTGCGCTAAGCTACTCATGTTACTGAATGTGATTAAAATGTTATATGATGTATTATAGGGAAAGTTTTGTTAAATTCCCAATTTTATAGCATAAAAGGAGCTCTAAATCATGGTCGTATAATAGTTCAATATGAATTTAATTTTTCTAATGATTGTTGGAATTTATTTTAAACTAGTGGAATTTATTTTATGTGTTGAGGGGGATTCGATTGGCCTGGATTGTAAAAGTATTTGATTTTTGGGTGTTTTTTTTTAGGATTGTTGTTAGGATTGTTAGGATTGTTGTTTAGCATTGTTGTAGAAAAACGAAAGAAAGAAGACAAGGACAAGAAGCATACTCTTGAAAGTTTTCTAGGCTAATGCAATCAAGGGTACCCTGGGAAACAATGAACTGACCCTGTCCCAGTGTACCCCGGAACACGCGTCCCAGAGTACCCTAACAGTACGAGCTTAAGAAAAAAAAAATTAGATCAGCCACTAGATGGCAGAAAAATGCAACAACATTTATACCATCAAAAAGCTCATAAATTTCTCTATCTAATTTGCTATAAGTAATTTTCTAGAAGCTGCTTACCAAAGAGTACAGTAGAATTTTGCAGAGCAAAAATGTTTTTCAAAAACCACATAAAAAATTCTTACCTAAATTTTGTGATAGAAAGTTGCACAAGCGACCACTATACTACTTCCACAGATAGTCCAAGAGGATGGCGTTTGAGGTGTGAGTGGTGGCAGATTTTTAGCTGGAAGTTTTCTGTCAAAAGTACACGTGTCTCAACGGCCCCGCGTCCCAACGTACCTGACTCTCCCCTATGCATGATGATGCTATAAAAATAGACAGGGGATAGAAATAGTTCAATATGAATGCGGACATTAGTATTATGGTTGTAAAAATTTCCAACGCCAGCAAAAAACAAACCACGGCATATGGTAACTAAAAGTTAACATAATATCACATTGCAGTTTACACTGTTGAGTTACCCACATTTGGGGTAATCACAGGGGTCAACCAATACAAAGTACAATGGAAAGGTCTCACCCTGGTAGTGCCTTCTTTATGATCAAGGCAGTTTCTGGGCCAGGAAAGTGTAAGTAGTTCAAAAACTAGCATTACACTAATATTTTACTTAGGGAGTTAAATAATTTCTTAGACCACACTGCTTTTCCATTTACGGAAAAATTAAGCAAGAAAAACGGGTTTTAATTTTTATAAAGCAGTGAATTCAATAAAATAAACACTTAATTGACTTGCCGTGTTTATTGACCAGAATCTCCCTATCCGTAAAATTACGGATTTTAATGATTTGTATCAAGAGATCGAGTCTGGTAAGGAGAAGCTACTCCTATGCTTATTTTATCGACCACCGGGATCAAGTGCGTCAAATTTTATTGGTAAGTTGAATGATCTAACACAACGGATGAATTTTAAGAACCATGAAGTGGTTTTTATGGGTGATTTTAATATAGATTTGGGTCTGGTGAGTTCGGAGACCCAAGAATTAAGATCTCTACCTGTAGATTTACTAACTTCTTGCTTTTCTGCCGGATTGGTTCCAACAGCAAGAATACCAACACGTATTAGTGAGCAGTCGGCATCAGCTATTGACAACATTTTTACGAATTTCAGTCTACATTCGAGTTATGTCGTATTAACTGATGAATCGGATCACTCTATGTTACTTGGTGAATTTTTTATAAATAGACTGAAATATTACCCGAGTATAGAAGTAAGAAGGACTATTGATGATAAATAATTACAAAATTTGAGAGCTTAATTCACTTGTAGCGACTTGACTGCAGTTTATGAAGAAGCCAACCCAGATGCAATGGCTACCCTATTTATTGAGAAATTCTCTTCTGCCCTTGACTCTGCCTGCCCCTTTTCGAAAAAGCGCTCCAGGTATGCGACTCCAAAAAACCTTGGATCACCCAAGGTTTACTAACCAGTATTGAACACAAAAATATGCTATTCAAGCAATATATTGATAATCCTGATGTACATGGTACGGACTTCAAGAACTGTAAAAACACTCTGACAACCCTACTCAGAAAAGCTAAACAGGCTTACTTCCATAAGCAGTTTCAAGAAGCAGAAGGATCGCCAAAGAAGACATAGACACTGATAAATGAATGCCTGAATCAACAAAAAACTAATGCGTTTCCTGAGAACTCAACCAAGCCTGTTTGACCATCTTCAACATCCCCACAAGAAGTAGCCAACACGTTAAATGAGTTTTTTGCATGCATTGGAGAAGCAACCTTAGAGGAAGCTTATGGCCTTTCAACTGTCGTCACGGATAATTACAAAAAATACCTACCTTCGCTGTCTTACTCCTCTATGTTTCTGTCGCCAGTCACTGAAGACGAATTGCTGAAGACTGTTCAAGCCATGAAAAACGGTCACTCCGAAGGTTCAGATGGGTCGTTAATTACGTCATAAAGAACACCATCGATTGCTATGTCGGCGTTATCGCACACATCGTCAATTCTTCATTTAAAGATGGCATCTTTCCTACTGTCTTCAAGTCGGCGAAGGTTATACCCCTCCACAAAGGTAACAACCCCAAGGCGCCTTCAAACTTCCGCCCTATCTCTATTCTTTCTGCTTTTTCAAAAATTATGGAGCGCTGCATCTACAACAGACTGATGAATTATCTGAATAGGTCTAACTTCTTCAACAAGTATCAGTTTGGATTTAGGCCTGGGCACTCAACCGAACATTCTATAATGGTTTTGCTCCAATTTTTGAATGATGCGATGGACCGTAATGTGAGACCAGCTACAATATTTGTGGATATAAAAAAAGCGTTCGACACGATTTTTCATCTGATTCTTCTGGATAAGCTTGACAACTGCGGAATAAGAGGTAATGCTCTCTTACTCATCCAGTCTTACCTCAGTGGTCGGAATCAATTTGTGGATGGAGGTGCCGTAAGATCGGTAAAAACGCCGTGTTCTGAAAATGTAGGAGTACCACAAGGTTTAATTCTTGGATCACTACTATTTTTAATATACACCAATGACCTTCTGGACACTATCACCGATGATGGACTTGCTTTACTATTCGCAGACGACACGGCTAATTCTGTCACAGGTACAGAAGAATCATCCGTCAGAAAAAACCTCTGGTTTGGTCTAAAGAAACTTTTGCAGAGATTTGCCGACAACCTCATGGTGTTAAACTCTTCGAAAACCCATTTTATTCTCTTTTCTTGAATTTCTCATGCCGTACCGTCGATTTCCGTAATATCTGTCCGTTTTAACGGAGAAGTAGCTACCATTGCAAGGAAAGAGTCTGGCAAGTATCTAGGGCTAACGGTTGATGAAAATTTATCTTGGAAACTTCATCTTGATAGGTTAAGGATGCAGCTACGAAGGAATGTGGGGTTACTGTGGTATCTCAAATTCCACCTCCCTTTCCCAGTTCTTAAGTCAGTTTACTATTCTCTAATCCATTCTTACTTTAATTAATGTCCAATTGCTTATTTAAATACTTTCAAATCTCTTATTAACCCCCTTCAACTTCTTCAAAATAATGCCCTTCGTACGTTAAAAGCACTCCTTCCTTCCCCATCTTCCCTCCCCGATAAATCCCCTACTAAGAGCCTTTATACATTTTAAACAATATTGCCAGTTGAACTAGTCCTTACTGCAAATTGTGTCCTTTTCAGATTAAAACAAATAAAAGAATTATTACCATTGGCTTTAAATTCTAGTAACTTCTCTTTAGTTTCTTTGGTCCAGAATAATTATTGTTTAAGAAGTTCAGCCAAATTACCTTGCCCTAGAATCCGAACTGAAAGATCCAGATTTTCTCCTAAGGATTCAATAATAAAGTTATAGAATATTTATGAAAGCAATATAGATTTGCCTTTTTCTATTCCAGTTTCTAAAGCTAAATTCAAACTATATCTAATAGGTAATTATAGACAACAATTCATTTATTTGAAGACATGTTGGCCGGTGCAATTGTTGATAAATATTTAATTATGTGGTAATTTATTGATTTGAGGTGTGGGCGGTGGGTTCACTGTGGTGTCTCATTTTCTTCCCAGTATATCTAGTGTATTATCATTTCTTTTCATCATTTGCTATTATTATTATTATTTCTTTTATTTTTTTTTAGGGTGCCAGTTTTCGAGTATAACTCACTGTGTAGGCACCCTCTGTAAATATTTTGTTTTCCATTGATTCATATTGTAAAAGTGTTATTTTGTCTTGTAGTGATTTATTGAGAAATTAAATGAACTTGAACTTGAACTTGTAATGTTTGAATTGAGTATGCTAATGGGTTATTGAATTGGCTTTCAGCTATCCATGGAAAAGTAACATTGCCTTTTAGGTTACCCCCTCCAACTTTTTCTCAAAATGACAAGAAATATGCTTGCAACTGTACCAATCATACGCTATGCTTCCTCATAGACACGATACGGTTTTCCCTGTGGTACTCTATGGCCGATTATTGACATCACACGGCTGTGTCATTTGAGAACTAAATTTACATCAAACAACAACATAACAGTTTATAACATGGATCAAAGTGTAGAGTTAGAAATATCTTTTTATTGTGAGGGTGCTATTTGTAATGGTCACTATCATGACTTCAGTAATTCGTATGAGAGTAATGCAACAAATTTAGAAGTCATGGGAAATGAACTAGAAGAGAACAATCTACGTGAAATGAGAAGGATAATCTTTGATGAAAGGGTGTGAAAAGGGTAGGCTCATCAGTTTCTTCAATAGAAGAGTGACAAATATCACAAGAAACAATACAGACAATGGACATGTTATCCTTTACAAGAAAGATCAGGAGCATAGGGAAGCTCTCACAAAAGGAGATACGACATAGCAGAAAAGAAAGGTATAAAGAAGAGACAAAGACAAGATGGATATGATGGATCTATGATGGACAAGATGGATCTACAGAGGGCACTATCATGAGAGAACATGATGAATTATTTTATGATGCATATTCAGAATGTCTAAAGTTTTCAATAAAGTTAATAATGTATGAAACGTATTTTTATATTAAATTCTACATGTCATTACTTCATTAAAAATATACTATACCATAAATACTTTGTTATATTTCCATTATTTTAGAGTACGCTACCACCAAAAACGCTCAGAATATCTATTAAAAAGTTGGAGATATATAATATTAACAAACATGTAATATTCTACAAGCTAAGTTATGCAACAATTTCCAGGTTTCATACATAGTTTTAAGTTCTGGAAACTAGGAGTTACGTAACAATTTCCATGTTTTTTATTTGCATGCAATAGACACCGAGAGCTTTATGACTCCTCCCCACAATGAATTCTATGGGTTATTTGACTCTCCCATACAATGAATTCAGATGGTTTTAGGACTCCTTCCCCTAGTCATAAGTTCTTTCTAACCTTGAGCAAAGATACAAAAGTTTGATGAAGTGCTTCTCTGCTCAAATATTACATTAATAGCATCCAAATGATAGGACTATAGGAAACAGAATTTATTGGTCTAATTAAAGAATTTATTAAAAATTCATCCTGTGGTGTTATATTTGAATGTTATATTTGAATTAGAAAAAAAGTTCCACTTTATTTCTAAATTTCCTCAACGAAGTGATGAAAAGTTCAAGTTCTCTTCTGAATTTTCTCAATGAAAAAGAAAGAAGTTACAGATCAATTCTAATTTTTTGCCAAAGAAAATAAAAAGGTTCCACTTCAGTTCTGATTTTTCTCAAAGAGATGAAAAATTGAAAACACTGTTCCAAATTTTTCGTAGAAGATATAAAAAATTTATGCATTGATTGTGAATATTCGCAGTGAAGTTAAGGAGCTCCACTTTAATTCTAAATTTTCTCAATGAAGTGCAAAAATGTTCAAGTTCTCTTCTGAATTTTCTCAATGAAAAGACATTAGTTACAGATCAATTCTAATACTTTCCAAGAAATAAAAAGGTTCCATTTCAGTTCTGATTTTTCCCAAAGACATAAAAAAATTTAAAGCTCTGTTCTAAATTTTTCTGTAGAAGATAGGTAAAGTTATACTATGATTGTGATTATTTTCCATGAAGATAAAATTTCCACTTTAATTCTAAATTCTCTCAGTTAAGTGAAGAGAAGTTCAAGTTCTCTTCTGAATTTTTTCTATGAAAAAGAAATAAGTTACAGATAAATTCAATTTTTTCCAGAGAAAATATAAAGGTTCCCCTTCAAGTACAGATTTTCCTCAAAGAGATGAAAAATTTGAAGTTCTGTTCCAAATTTTCGTAGTAGATAGAAAAATTTATACGTTGATCGTGAATATTCGCCATGAAGATAGGGAGCTCCACTTTAATTCTGAGTTTTCTTGAAGAAGTGCAAAAATGTTCAAGTGTCTCTTCTGAATTTTCTTAAAGAAGAGAAAAAGTTAGCTCAATTCTGAATTTTACCAAAGAAGAGTAACAGTTCAATTCTAATTTTTCCAAAGAAAATGAAAAAAAGGCTTCCACTTCAGCCCTTAATTTCCCAAAGACAAAAAAAATTTAATGTTCTGTTCTAAATTTTAGCGTAGAAGATAGAAAAAGTTATACTATGGTTGTAAGTATTCACCATGAAGATAAAAAGTTCCACTTTAATTCTAAATTTTCTCAACTAATTGAAGAAAAGTTCAAGTTCTCTTCTGAATTGTTTCTGATTTTTCTCAAAGAGATAAAAAAATTTAAAGTTCTGTTCTAAGTTTGACCGTAGAAAATAGAAAAAGTTATACTATGATTGTGAATATTCTCCATGAAGATAAAAAGTTCCTAGCAAAAATGTTCAAGTTCTTTTCTGAATTTTCTTAAGGAAGAGAAAAAGTTAGCTCAATTCTGAATTCTACCCAAAAAGAGTTACAATTTAATTCTAATTTTCCAATTAATTTAGACTAGTTTACGTGCGTGCACATAACCTAGTCTAACTTCTACTAAAAATTTGGAATTTAATTTAATTTTTCATCTCTTTGATAAAAATCGGAACTGAAGTGGAACCTTTTTATTTTTCTTTGGAAAAAAATTAGAATTGATCTGTAACATATTTCTCTTTCATTGGAAAAATTTGGTGTCGGGATATACATAAAGCTGAAAAGTAATGTTGGACTTCTTCGATATGCTGGATCTGAAAGTGTAATTTCAGAGAAATTCTTTAACCTTTTAGGATGAAAGGTTTAACCTTTTAGGGTTTAACTTTTTAGGGTTAACATGCTGAACCTGAAAGTGTGTTCCCTGACACGGTGAACCTAAAAGTATAATTTTCATAGCGATGAAGTATCCTAGAGAATATAGATGGGTGAGGCTTAAGGTATTTATTGCTTATACATATTAAAAAGATTTTGAAAAAACACATATTTACATAAAAATAAAACTTAAAGTTCACTGTTAAAATTCCACAGACGAGGATTCCATGATATATAATACTTTTTACCATGTCTTATGCACTTATCACGATCAGATGTGTCCCTAGGTAACCACTGCGCGAAGAACCTAACATCCTCTTCAGGATGGTGATCAGCCCCTTCAAATTTAGGACACTTAAATTCTTCTAAATTGAAAAGTGGAATCCTAGGATCACAGTTTCGAATTAAAACTTTATCTGTAGGTTTATTACCCTTTATATATAGTGCTTCAACCCCGAAAAAGCTGCAAATTTCACTGACTTCTTCCTGAACATTTTTCAGTTCTTGAACACTTTTTATTATATGGTATAATCACTCTATCGTAGAATCATAGTATGTTTATACGGCGTAATATAGTACTCCATAAGCTTTTTATCGTAATCAAACAAGTTATAGTTCGCCATCCAATGATAACAGTCAAATTCTTCGAGCTCCATTGACAATAATAAAAATGCACATTCAACTATAACACCACAGGATAATTTTTCAAACCAATAAATTCAATATCATATAGTCCTATCATTCTGGAGACTACTAATGTAATATTTGAGCAGAGAAGTACTTCATCAAACTTTTATATCTTTGCTCAAGATTAGAAAGACTTATGACTAGGGGGTGGAATCCTAAAACCATCTGAATTCATTGTGTGGGAGAGTCATAAAACCCATAGAATTCATTGTGGGGAGTAGTCATAAAACTCTCAGGCGTCTATTGCATGCAAATGAAACATGGAAATTCTTATGTAAGTTTTAATTTCCAGAACTTAAAACAATGTATGAAATATGGAAATTGTTACGTAACTTAGCTTGTAAAATATTACATGTTTGTTAATATCATATATCTCCAGCTTTTTAATAGATATTTTAAGCGTTTGTGGTGTTAGCGTACTCTAAAATAATGGAAATATAACAAAGTAATGTATAGTATATTTTTAATGAAGTAATGACATGTAGAATATTAATATAAAAATATGTTTCATACATTATTATACATTATTAACTTTCTTGAACAACTTTAGACACTCTGCATAAAAAAATAATTCATCGTGTTCTCTCATGATAGTGCCCTCTGCAGAGATATCCAGCGTATCTATGTCTCTATTTTATGTCTTTCGTTTTTGCTATATCGTACCTCCTTTTGTGAGAGCTTCCCTTTGATCCTGATCTTCCTTGTAATGGAGAGGATGTCCATTGTCTCTATTGTTTCTTGTGATAATTGTCACTCTCTTCCACTGCAGAAACTGATCAGTCTACCCTTTTTCTCACCATTTCATCAAAGATTCTCCTTCTCATTTCACGTAGATTGTCCTTTTCTATTTCATTTCCCATGATTTCTAAATTTGCTGCATTACTCTCATACGAATTACTGAGGTTTTGATAGTGACCATTACTAATAGCACACTCACAATAAAAAGATATTTCTAACTCTGCACTTTGATCCTTGTTATAATCTGCTATGTTGTTGTTTGATATAACTTTAGTTCTCAACTGATACAGCCATGTGGTGTCAATAATCAGCCATAGAGTACCACAGGAAAAACTTACCGTGTCTATGACCAAGCATAGCGTATGATTGGTACAGTCACAAGCATATTTCATGTCATTTTGAGAAAAAGTTGGAGGGGTAACCTAAAAGGCAATGTTACTTTTCCATGGATAGCTAAAAGCCAATTCGAAAACTCATTAGCATACTCAATTCAAACATTCCATTAACCCATTTAAACAACAGATTTTATTTTCACTGTCCTCAGTGCTTTAACAGTAAACAATAAGTCGGTATGGGAGGATCTTACTCCATCTCAAACCCCCAGGTGACCCCCCATTTTTAATATCCTTACGCTGACTTCCTCTTCCAATAAACTTTCTTCTTTGGCACAGTGACAAACTATCTGCCTTCATTTCAATTATTAACTCTATTTTTTTTCAAACTATTCTTAAAAATAAAACTTCACGTCAAAAGTCCTTTTCAACTCGACCCACAAAATAATAAGAAAATATGAAAAAAAGGGCTTAAAGTAAGCGATTACAGCCGCAAGCATATATCATGTCATTTTGAGAAAAAGTCGGAGGGTACCCATTACGAGATAGCCGTACCTGTAAATTAAGGATCTATAAACCTATTTTGGGTACCATTTGTTCAGAATTAACTATATTATTTTGGTAGAAATTAAGATTTTTACTGTCCTTAGCCATTACGAGATATCCAGACCTGTAAATTAAGGATCTATAAACCCATTTTTGCGTCACAATTTATTTAGAATAAACTATATTTTTTGCTAGAAATAAACATTTTTAGCTGTTCTTAACAATTACGAGATAGCCAGACCTGTAAATTAAGGATCTATAAACCCATTTTTGAGTACCATTTATTTAGAATTAACTATATTTTTTGCTAGAACTAAACATTTTTCGCTGTCCTTAACTATTACGAGACAGCCGGACCTCTAAATTAAGTATCTATAAACCCGTTTCTGCGTAACAATTGTTCAAAATTAATCATATTTTTTGCTAGAAATACACATTTATAGATGCTCTTAGCCATTGCGAGACAGCCAGACCTGTGAATTAATGATCTATAAACATATTTTTGGCTAACTCTTGTTCAGAATTAACAATTTTTTCTAAAAATAAACATTTTTAGCTGTCCTTAACCATTACGAGATAGCCCTACCTGTAAATTAAGGATCTATAAACCGATTTTAGCGTACCAGACATCTAGAATTAACTATATTTTTGGTAGTAATAAACATTTTTAACTGTCTCTACCCATTACGAGATAGCCAGACCTGTAAATTAAGTATCTATAAACCTAATTTTGCGTACCATCTATTTAGAATAAACTATATTTTTGCTAGAAATAAACATTTTTAGCTGTTCTTAACCGTTACGAGATAGCCATACCTGTAAATTAAAGATCTATAAACCCATTTTTGCGTACCATTTATTTAAAATAAACTATGTTTTTTGCTAGAAATAAACATTTTTAGCTGTCCTTAACCATTACGAGATAGCCAGACCTGTAAATTAAGGATCTATAAACCCATTTTTGCGTACCTTTTGTTCAGAATTAACTATATTATTTTGGTTGAAATAAACATTTTTACTGTCCTTAGCCATTACGAGATATCCAGACCTGTAAATTAAGGATCTATAAACCCAGTTTTGCGCACCATTTATTTACAATAAACTATATTTTCTGCTAGAAATAAACATTTTTACTGCCCTTAACTATTACGAGATAGCAAGACCTGTAAATTAAGGACCTATAAGCCCATTATTGCGTACCATTTATTTAGAATAAACTATATTTTTTTGCTAGAAGTAAACACTTTTAGCTGTCCTTAACCATTACGAGATATCCAGACCTGTAAATTAAGGATCTATAAACCCACTTTTGCGTACCATTTGTTCAGAATTAATTATATTATTTTGGTAGAAATAAAGATTTTTTGTCCTTAGCCATTACGAGATATCCAGACCTGTAAATTACGGATCTATAAACCCATTTTTGCGTACTATTTATTTAGAATAAACTATATTTTTTGCTAGAAATAAACATTTTTACTGTCCTTAACCATTACGAGATAGCCAGACCTGTAAATTAAGTATCTATAAACCCATTTGTGGATACCATTTGTTCAGAATTAACTATATTATTTGTATTAGCATTCAAATGAAAACAAAGGGAAAAAGAAAGGCCTTTCTGTTTGTTAATTTCTGTGTCTATGGTTCGGGCATTATTTAAGAAAAATGAACTATTCAACGTTTCATGAACCTATTCAATCTGTATCGCATTTTCTATCCGTTTAAATTAGTCGGTCAAAAATGTGTTTGGAAACAGAGGTTTCGATATGCATAATTTCAAAGTGCTGGTAATTTCTTTTAATATGGATTTTATTGGTGGATGTTTGCATTAATAGCTGATGCGCTAAGGTTAGTAAATAGAAAAGTCATAATGAGGAAACATATTAGGCCACGGGGGGGGGGCTTTTAAAAAAAGGATAACATTCTAAATGAAATATTTGATAATGTTAGGTAAGAAGTAAAAGAATTAGATGTTCAAAGCATCTGTTTGTCTAAATTACAAAAGATGAGATCAGAAATCACGTTCTGATAACTTTTTTCTTACACATTTTTAACTGTTAATGGAGCCTTTATTTTGAAAATTGGGGGTGTAAAAAAAGTTGGAAGGGAGGGAGACCCCTAGGAGGTTGGGGAGAGGGGACCCTTGGAGGTTGAGGTCATGGAGGATGGAGCCCTTAGGACGTTGGGGAGAGGGGACTCCTTGGAGGTTGAGGTTCTTGGTGCTTGTGGTCCTTTATGGTTCATACCCATAATCGTCTCACTAGATGATTTCTAAGGATTTCTAAGGATTGTTCTGAATTTCTTTATTAGTATCAACTTTTTAGTATACTAGAATGTTATAGCATATTTTATATTGACAACGCTGCTTAAATGGTACTTGTGTATTATACAGAACAAAGTCAAGAACCGCCAAAATAAAAAAAAAATATGTATTTCTTAATAGAGTTAGCATTCCCTGAGGTGCCTTGCCTTTTTCGTTTCTACTGTCAAATCCCCTAAAATGTCAATTAATCTCTGACGTTTCCTATGTTCTGGCAACTGTGCACGGATACATTTTAAATTCCCATGAAACCTTCCAAATTTATAAACATGTCTCATGGAGAAATTGTGACATCACTTATAACACAATACTTTGATTTCGACAACATCCTGTTACTTAAATTCAGAGTAAATTCATTGGAGGTCAATGATCATGTCCCGGTTGTATTCACTGAGAGTGTTGCGTCACCCCCTTAGTATTTCTGACTTCCTGATTGGTTTAGAAAGAGGCACGTGATCTTGCATAGTTAGTATTGTAGCCCTCTGATTGGCTGTAATCTTGTCCCTTTAGAAATGGTTACCCTCTCTCTACTAATGATAGCCTGTTTTGTACCTCAGAGCTTTTCCACTTAAGAAGTGGCACCATAATTTTTGTTTTCAGTGCTATATCGCATTTACGAATGTAAATTAAAAAAACACGTATATAAGAGCAATAGCTTTCAAATGAGTCATTGAACATCACTTTTATAAGTTCTGCTAGCCCAATAGCCTCACACTGTAAAAAATTGTTTGAGATTAAAACAAAATTGTTTGTAATGCTTATCAATAACAAAACTGGAATTTCTTCAGCTGAAATTGAATATTGGAATTCCATGGTCATTATGGAATCTCCAATTTGTTGAGAAACAAAAACGTTGAATTCTCATACCCAATTGAATTTTCAATTTGTTGACAAAACAACATGTTGGATTTTAAGATCCTTATTGGATTTCCGTCTTGTTTGCTGGATTTCCCGCTCTCTTATTGGATTTCCATCACTAGGGTTGTTCAATGTCCTAGGTTTACAGTCTAATATCTAGTTCTCAGGATTCAGTTTCCCTTTCTTGTTTCTGAAGCATCAATAAATACCAAAAAAAATAATCTCATTAATTTTACAAGAACAGAAAATTACAACAAAAAATTTCTCCCAGATAATATGAAACTTCTTAACGGCTACGTTTTTTCTTGGTGGAAATCAGTAAATCAATGGCGTAATAGCAGGCCGACAGAAGACACTCTGAGTAAGAAATATCTTCCAATCAGGAAAACAGTGACACATGGACCTGAAATGAAGAAGAAATCAAATCGAGGCACAAATAAAAGAAAGACTCCCCCCTTTTTTCTACTTCCAGAGCTGAACGGTTGCAATAATAATGTCACGAATCCTGTCTTTTCTGAATACCTTTGACTTACTCATCAGATCTCATCAAATCTCTTGTTCGCCGCCTAACCAAATCTGTGTGTTATAAAATTTAAACCTTGCAAAATAGATCTTCTGCTTAGATGAAGTACAACAAAATTGTTTTCAGCTTCACAGCTTTGCTTAATCCCAATTTATAAGGTTTTAAAGACATACAAATACATTTCCAAAATTTTGAAGAAAAAAACATTTGTATGGCTTAAAATTCTACTAAAATAACAGGAATTACATTTTCGGGACTAAACCTTGAGAAAAAGAAACTGATAACTGAAAATTAAGGTAAAATGTTGTTTTGTCAAAATTTAATAAGTATAGACCTGTCATGTAGGCAAATTGAAGGATCATCTAGAGGGAGAAGGAGTAGAGGTAGGTACTTCAAAATACCTTCCCGGAACATACTTTGGTACTTATGTACTACCTGGAACACATGTGCTATATTATATAGGGAAGATGTGGGTTTCTTTCGAAACGGGTTTCTAGTAGTAACGACACATGGAATTTGCTTGGCTGTATAGGAATTGCCATGTTATTTGCTTGCAGGTATAGCAATTGCCATGCTATTTGCTTGCAGGTATAGGACCATGCTATTTGCTTGCCTGTTTAGCAATTTCAACATTATTCAATAGAAGCTTGACACCTTTTCAAAGAAATTCAGAGCTCCCCCACATTCCGGGCCAACCAGATATGGTCTTATACTTTTGAGGACTTGTCTTTCACTTTGATGAAGGACAAGTTTTTGTGTGATGCAATCAGACTGGTTTCGTTTCATGGGTTCATTAATAGAACGACTAATGTTTTTGAAAAGGGTAATTATTTCTATGTTCAATAACCAAATTAAACTTCCGATGGTTAAGAAAGCGTAATAGGTAATTAAAGTATGAGGAATGGGATGCTATAATTAGAATGGTTTTAAGTTGAAAATTGTGACGTAAAAATAACTCTATTTGCAAATTTTTTGTGAAAAGGTATTTGCATGAAGGTATTGCGTTGGTTAAGAAAGCGTAACGGGTAATTAGAGTAGGAGGAATGGGATCCTATAATTAGAATGGTTTTAAGTTGAAAATTGTGACGTAAAAATAACTAAATTTGCGAATTTTTTGCGAAAAGGTATTTGCGTAAAGGTATTGCATTGGTTAAGAATGCCTCACGGGTAATTAAAGAATGAGGAATGGGATGCTTGCATCAACAATACAAAGAATATGCTCAGATACTTAATGGATTTGACGCCTACAAGAGACATTGGTAAAAGGTATTCAAAAGCTTAATTGAAAAGTAACGATAGAATGACATTGTGACTTGACCTAGCTTTACCTCTCCGATGTGGTCTGTATAATACACAAGTAACGTTTGAAAAGTATTGTCAATTTAAAAAGAAATGGATGAAAAGTGTTTTGGGGGAGATGGGTTGCATGGAGGGTTGAGTTGCACGAGCGTTCAGTTGAAGGGGGTACAGTTACACGGGGGTTTAGTTAAATTGGGTTGAGTTGCACGAGGGTTCAGTAGCACGAGAGTTCAGTAGCACGGGGGTTCAGTTGTACAGGGTTTCGGTTATACAGGGGTTCAGTTACATGGGGGGTTCAGTTGAACGAGGGTTCAGTTAAAGGGGGTACAGTTACACGGGGGTTTAGTTAAATTGGGTTGAGTTGCAGGAGGGTTCAGTAGCACGAGATTTCAGTAGCACGGGGGATCAGTTGTACAGGGTTCCGGTTATACAGGGGTTCAGTTACATGGAGGGTTCAGTTGCACGAGGGTTAACAGGGGTTCAGTTACATTTGCACGAGGGTTGGGTAGCACGAGGGTTCAGTAGCATGGGGTTTCAGTTGTACAGGGTTGCGGTTATACAGGGGTTCAGTTACATGGAGGGTTCAATTGCATGAGGGGGGATTTGCGAATTGGAGGAGATGGGATGATAGTGGACTGTATGATACACAAGTGATGTTTTGGAGAGTATTGTCCATTTAAAATAGTTTAGAAATAAAAAAAATTAATAAGAAATGGCTGAAAAGTGTTTCGAGGGAGATGGGATTGCATGGAGGGTTGAGTTCCACGAGGGCTCAGTTAAAGGGGGTATAGTTACACGGGGGTTTAGTTGAATTGGGTTGAGTTGCCACAAGGGTTCAGTAGCATGAGAGTTCAGTAGCACGGGGGTTCAGTTGTACAGGGTTTCGGTTATACAGGGGTTCAGTTACATGGAGGGTTCAGTTGCACGAGGGTTAACAGGGGTTCAGTTACATGGAGGGTTCAATTGCACGAGGGTTCAGTTAAAGGGGGTATAGTTACACGGGGGGTTGAGTTAAATTGGGTCGAGTTGCACCAGGGTTCAGTAGCACGGGGGTTCAGTTGTACAGGGTTTCGGTTATGCAGGGGTTCAGTTACATAGAGGGTTCAGTTGCACGGGGGTTGAGTTAAATGGGGCTTGAGTTCCACGAGAGTCGACTATAAATAAGGCTTTTGCGTCTTTCTGAAATTTCTGTGAGAGGCGAGGGTAAGTATTTAGTTTAAATAATTCTAAGAGCAATTGAGTTTTTCTTTCATAGAAATGCAAGAGTTGGAATATTTCAATAGTGCTTTGTCGTGGTTCAGCTTGTCACAGTTACATTCTCTTGATCTTTCAAAGTTCCCTTTGATTTTATTTCATTGATTCTTTGTGTGTGCATGTCCGGGTTGGTGTTTGCAAGTCCAAGTTGGGTTTTCACACCTACGTTTTTTAGATTTTCGTGGGTGTTTGCTTCCCGGGGTTTATTATTTGAGAAGTTAAATTTAGTATTTCATGATTTGACGTGCCTGAAATCATGAATTAGAATGGTTAATTAGCTGTATGGGTTTTTAGACCTAGTTTTCTTAGATTTTCGTGGACGTTAGGTTCCTGGGATTTATTATTTGAGAAGTTAACTTTAGTATTCCATAGTTTAACTTGCCTGAAATCATGAATTAGAATATTTAATTGACTGTTTGGGGATTTTCAGACCTAGGTTTTTTAGATTTCCGTATGTGTTTGACTCCTGGGGTTTATTATTTGAGAAGTTAACTTTAGTATTTTGTGGTTTTACCTGCCTGAAATCATGAATTAGAATAGTTAATTTAGCTGTTTGGGTTTTCAGACCTAGTTTTTTTTAGATTTTCGTGGGTATTAGGTTCCTGGGACTTATTATTTGAGAAGTTAACTTTAGTTTTTCGTATTTGACGTGCCTGAAATCATGAATTATAATATTTAATTGGCTGTTTGGAGATTTTCAGACCTAGGTTTTTTAGGTTTTTGCGTGTGTTTGACTCCTCGGGTTTATTATTTGAGAAGTTAACTTTAGTATTTTGTGGTTTTACGTGCCTGAAATCATGAATTAGAATAGTTAATTACCTGTTTAGGGTTTTCAGACCTAGGTTTTTTAGATACCTTAGCTAGTTAAAACTGCGCATAAATTCTTGATTTTTTGTCGTGTTACTTAGGTAATAATGGAACATTTAAAATTTTTCTAATGTAAGTATTTTTCTTAAGAAATTCCCACTGGAGGTTCTATGACTCCTCCCCACAATGAATTCAGATGGTTTTAGGACTCATCTCACTACCCATAACTCCGTTCAACCTTGGGCGAAGGTATAAAAGTTTGATGAAGTATTTTTCTACTTAACAACTACATTAATAGCCTTCAAGATGATAGGACTGTATGACACCAAATTTATCGTATTAAAAAATCATCTGGTGGTGTTATATTTGAATGTGCTTTTTTATTATTGTCTATGGATCTCGAAGAAATTGACTGTTTCATTGGATAGTGAACTATAATCTATTTGAGTATGATAAAAGCTTGTGGAGTACTACATTAAGTTACATAAACAGACTGGGATTCTATGATAGAGTGATTACACCACTTAATAATACTGGTCAGGAACTGAAAAATGTTCAGGAGGAAAGTCAGTGAAATTTGCAGCTTTTTCGGGGTTGAAGCACTCTACGTAAAGGGTAATGTACCTACAGATAAAGTTTTAATTCAAAATTGTGACCCTAGGATTCCACTTTTCAATCTAGAAGAGTTTAAGTGTCCTAAATTTGAAGGGGGTTATCACCGTCCTGAAGACTAGGTTAGGTTCTTTGCGCAGTGGATACCTAAGGACATGCCTGATTGTGATAAATCCATAAAACATGGTAAAAAAAACTATTCTATATCATGGGATCTTCGTTTCTGGATGTTTAAGTGTGAGCTCTAAGTACTATTTTTATGTAAATATATGGTGTTTATTTTTCTCAAAAAAAATATGTTCATACGTTTAAACAGTAAATATCTTTAAGCTTAAACCGTCTTTACTATTTAGAATAGTTTTATTAATTTCATTAAATTATGAAGAAATTGTAAGTAAGTAACAATAGATTTCTGGAATTCGCTTCCTGGACACAATACAGATATTTAATTCAAGAAATCATAATAAAATCGCAAGTAAGTAATAAAGTCTTTATTGTTTTCACCTATTGGATACACAGTGCTGAAATTTAATTCAAGAAACTATGAAGGAATTGTAAATAAGTAACAAACTCATTCTTGAGGTTACTTCATGTATACATAATGCAGAAATTTCATTTAAAAAATTATCAAAAATTGTAAGTAAGTAGCAAATTCTTTCTTTAATTTGCCACCTGGATAAATAAAATAAGACGTTTCGTTTAAGATATTATGACAAAATTCAAAGTAAGCAATAAACTCTTTCTTGAAACTACCTCATGGATACACAATGCAGAAATTTCATTTAAGAAATTATCAAAAATTGTAAGTAAGTAGCAAATTCTTTCTTGAATTCGCCTCCTGGGTAAATAAAAAAGGACAGTTCATTAAAGAAATTATGAAAAAATTGTAAGTAAGTCTCAAATTCTATATTTAATTAGTCAGAGTTATAAACAAAAAAGACATATCATTCAATACATTATGAAAAAATTACTTGGAAGTAAAGAACTCTATAATGTTTTCATTGCTGTGCTAAACGACGTTGATACTTAGTTCAAAAAAGTATGAAAACATTCTCTGTAGGTAGCAAATTTTTTCTTGAAGTCAACTCTTGGATACACAATACGGAAATTTCATTCAAGAAATTATGAAAAAATTGTAAGCAAGTAACAAACTCTTTCCTGAAGTCACCTCTTGGATACACAATGCAGAAACTTCATTTAAAAAACTATGAAAAAATTGTAAGTAAGTAACAAATTCTTTCTTGAAGTCTCCTCTTGGATACATAATACGGAAATTTCATAAAAGAAATTATGAAAAAAATATAAAAAAGTAGCAAATAATTTCTTGAATTCACCTGCTGGATAAACAAAAAGACATTTCGTTCAATAAATTATGACAAAATTCTAAGTAAGTAACAAACTCTTAATTGTTTTCACGACTTAGATATACGATGTAGAAATTTAATTCAAGAAATTATGAAGAAATTCTCAGTAAGTAACAATTTCTTTCTTGAAGTCAACTCTTGGATACACAATACGGAAATTTCATTCAAGAAATTATGAAAATATTTGCAAGTAAGTAACAAACTCTTTTTTGATTTCACCTCTTGGATATACAGTACAGATACTTCATTCAAGAAATTATGAAAAAATCGCAAGTAAGTAACTTTTTTTTCTCTTTATCACAAACAATTTTCACTTAGCTACACGACATAGAAATTTAATTCAAGAAATTATGAGAAAATTCTCAGTAAGTAACAATTTCTTTCTTGAAGTCAACTCTTGGATACACAATACAGAAATTTCATTCAACAATTTCATGCCCACTGGTTCCTACACATTGCAAAAAGTTAGCAGTACGAAAACTCCACGTTATCAACCAGACTGGTTTTTTAGACAACACCCATTTTTAGGGACCAATCAGAGACAGCTGAGGTTGCTCAATATACAATAACTTGATTGGTGATTGGTTACACACCACAACGGCGCATATATAGTGAGAGAGACATGCAAAAGTTGACATATCTTTATTTCATTTTTTTAAGGTTAATTTAGACGAGGTTAAGTGCGCGCACGTAACCTCGTCTATATTAACCTTAAAAAATGAAATAAAGCTATGTCGAGTTTGCATGTCTCTCTCACTATGTATGCGCCTTCGGGGTGTGTAACCAATCACCAATCAAGTTATTTTATATTGAGCAACCTTCGCTGTCTCTGATTGGTCCCTAAAATGGGTGTTGTCTAAAAAACCAGTCTGGTTGAAAACGTGGAGTTTTCGTACTGCTAACTTTTTGCAATGTGTAGGAACCAGTGGGGAATCCCCGCTCGATTGGAAAGGTGCCAAGGAAAGGCATGCAAATAGCATGTAGTTTCAAAACGTGTTTAATCACGTTTTTTGAATGAAGTATTTGTACTGTATATTCAAGAGGGGAAATCAATAAAGAGCTTGTTACTTACTTACAAATATTTTTATAATTTCTTGAATGAAATTTCCTTATTGTTTATCCAAGAGTTGACTTCAAGAAAGAAATTGTTACTTACTGAGAATGTTTTCATAATTTCTTGAATTAAATTTCTATATCCTGTAGGTAAGTGAAAATTTTTTGTGATAAAGAGAAAAAAAAAGCTACTTACTTGCGATTTTTTCATAATTTTTTGAATGAAGTATCTGTACTGTATATCCAAGAGGTGAAATCAATAGAGTTTGTTACTTACTTACAAATATTTTCATAATTTCTTGAATGAAATTTCCGTATTGTGTATCCAAGAGTTGACTTCAAGAAAGAAATGGTTACTTACTGAGAATTTTTTCATAATTTCTTGAATTAAATTTCTACATCGTGTATCTAAGTCATGAAATTCGTGAATGAAATTTCCGTATTGTGTATTCAAGAGTTGACTTCAAGAAAGAAATTGTTACTTACTGAGAATTTTCTCATAATTTCTTGAATTAAATTTCTATATCGTGTAGCTAAGTGAAAATTGTTTGTGATAAAGAGAAAAAAAAATTACATACTCGCGATTTTTTCTTAATTTCTTGAAGGAAGTATCTGTACTGTATATCCAAGTGGTGAAATCAAAAAAGAGTTTGTTACTTACTTACAAATATTTTCATAATTTCTTGAATGAAATTTCCGTATTGTGTATCCAAGAGTTGACTTCAAGAAAGAAATTGTTACTTACTGAGAATTTCTTCATAATTTCTTGAATAAAATTTCTACGTCGTATATCTAAGTCGTGAAAACAATTAAGAGTTTGTTACTTACATATACTTTTGTCTTAATTTCTTGAACGAAATGTCTTTGTTTATCCAGCAGGTGAGTTCAAAAAAGAATTTGCTACTTACTTACAATTTTTTCATAATTTCTTTAATGAAATTTCTGTATTGTGTATCCAAGAGGTGACTTCAAGAAAGAGTTTGTTACTTACTTACAATTTTTTCATAGTTTCATAAATGAAGTTTCTGCATAGTGTATCCAAGAGGTGACTTCAGGAAAGAATTTGTTACTTGCTTACAATTTTTTCATAATTTCGTAAATGAAATTTCCGTATTGTGTATCCAAGAGTTAACTTCAATAAAGAAATTGTTACTTACTGAGAATTTTTTCATAACTTCTTGAATTAAATTTCTACATCGTGTATCTAAGTCATGAAAGCAATAAAGAGTTTGTTTCTTACTTGGAATTTTGTCATAATTTCTTGAACGAAATGTCTTTTTTGTTTATCCAGCAGGTGAATTCAAGAAAGAATTTGCTACTTACAATTTTTTCATAATTTCTTTAATGAACTGTCCTTTTTTATTTACCCAGGAGGCGAATTCAAGAAAGAATTTGCTACTTATTTACAATTTTTGATAATTTCTTCAATGAAATTTCTGCATTGTGTATCCATGAGGTAACTTCAAGAAAGAGTTTGTTGCTTACTTAGAATTTTGTCATAATTTCTTGAATGAAATGTCTTTTTTATTTATCTAGGAGGCAAATTCAAGAAAGAATTTGCTACTTATTTACAATTTTTGATAATTTCTTAAATGAAATTTCTGCATTGTGCATACAAGAGGTGACCTCAAGAATGAGTATGTTACCTATTTACAATTCCTTCATAATTTCTTGAATGAAATTTCAGCATTGTGTATCCAAAAGGTGAAAACAATGAAGACTTTATTACTTACTTGCGATTTTATTATGATTTCTTGAGTTAAATATCTGTTTTGTGTGCAGGAAGCAAATTCAAGAAAGCTATTGTTACTTACTTACAATTTTTCATAATTTAATGAAATGAATGAAACTATTCTAAAGAATAACGACGGGTTAAGCTTAAAGATATTTATTGCTTAAACGTAATAACATATTTTTTTGAGAGAAAAAAAACACCATATATTTACATAAAAAATAGTACTTAGAGTTCACACTTAAACATCCAGAAACGATGATCACATGATATAGAATAGTTTTTTTTACCATGTCTTATGGATTTATCACGATCAGATATGTCCTTAGGTATCCACTGCGCGAAGAACTTAACTTTGTCTTCAGGACGGTGATAACCCCCTTCAAATTTAGGACACTTAAACTCTTCTAGATTGAAAAGTGGAATCCTAGGGTCACACTTTTGAATTAAAACTTTATCTGTAGGTACATTACCCTTTACGTAGAGTGCTTTAACCCCGAAAAAGCTGCCAATTTCACTGACTTTCCTCCTGAACATTTCTCAGTTCCTGACCAGTATTATTAAGTGGTGTAATCACTCTATCATAGAATCCCAGTCTGTTTATATAACGTAAAGTAGTACTCCACAAGCTTTTATCATACTCAAACAGATTATAGTTCACTATCCAATGATAACAGTCAATTTCTTCGAGATCCATAGACAATAACAAAAAAGCACATTCGAATATAACACCACCAGATGATTTTTTTAATCCGATAAATTCGGTGTCATACATTCCTATCATCTTGGAGGCTATTAATGCAGCTGTTAAGTAGATAAATACTTCATCAAACTTATATACATTCGCTCAAGGTTGAATGGAGTTATGGCTAGTGAGATGAGTCCTAAAACCATCTGAATCCATTTTGGGGAGGAGTCATAAAACCTCCAGTGGGAATTTCTTAAGAAAAACACATACATTAGAAATAATACTAAATGTTCCATTATTACCTAAGTAACACACAAAAAATCAAGAATTTATGCGCAGTTTTAACTAGCTAAGCTATCTAAAAAACCTAGGTCTGAAAACCCTAAACAGGTAATTAACTATTCTAATTCATGATTTCAGGCACGTAAAACCACAAAATACTAAAGTTAACTTCTCAAATAATAAACCCGAGGAGTCAAACACACGCAAAAACCTAAAAAACCTAGGTCTGAAAATCTCCAAACAGCCAATTAAATATTCTAATTCATGAATTCAGGCACGTCAAATACGAAATACTAAGTTAACTTCTCAAATAATAAGTTCCAGGAACCTAACGCCCACGAAAATCTAAAAAAAACTAGGTCTGAAAACCCAAACAGCTAAATTAACTATTCTAATTCATGATTTCAGGCACGTAAAACCACAAAATACTAAAGTTAACTTCTCAAATAATAAACCCCAGGAGTCAAACACATACGAAAATCTAAAGAACCTAGGTCTGAAAATCCCCAAACAGTCAATTAAATATTCTAATTCATGATTTCAGGCATGTTAAACTATGGAATACTAAAGTTAACTTCTCAAATAATAAATCCCAGGAACCTAACATCCACGAAAATCTAAAAAACTAGGTCTGAAAATCCAAACAGCTAATTAACCATTCTAATTCATGATTTCAGGCACGTCAAATCATGAAATACTAAATTTAACTTCTCAAATAATAAACCCCGGGAACCAAACACCCACGAAAATCTAAAAAACGTAGGTCTGAAAACCCAACTTGGACTTGCAAACACCACCCCGGACATGCAAACAAAAAGAATCAATGAAATAAAATCAAAGTGAACTTTGAAAGATCAAGAGAATGTAACTGTGACAAGCTGAACCACGGCAAAGCACTACTGAAATATTCCAACTCTTGCATTTCAATGAAAGAATAACTCAATTCCTCTTAGAATTATTTAAACTAAATACTTGCCCTCGCCTCTCACAGAAAGTTCAGAAAGACGCAAAAGCCTTATTTATAGTTGACTCTCGTGGAACTCAGGCCCCATTTAACTCAACCCCCGTGCAAATGAACCCTTCATGTAACTGAACCCCTGTATAACCAAAACCCTGTACAACTGAACCCCCGTGCTACTGAACTCCCGTGCTACTGAACCCTTGTGCAACTCGACCCAATTTAGCTAAACCCCCCGTTAACTATACCCCCTTTAACTGAACCCTCGTGCAATTGAACCCTCAATTTTTTATCACTAGATAGTTTTTTTTGAAAACATGTTTTTCAACTTTTAATTACTATGTGCTGTGGTTCGCTCTTTAGTAGGTTGCAGCTGCCGCTGCAACCATGATGACAACACGAAACAATTTTTTCTTGTAGAAAAAATCCCCCTTCCCCAATTAAAGCCACTGGTATTCATATATAATACTTGACAACAATGAAAGTGGAATCTTGACATCATTAAATTTACTTCAAATACGGAGAGAAAAACTGAATTTTTAATCCCTTAAGAAAAATACACAGACATCTGATAAAGAGTGAGGCTTTATCCTATAAATAATTACTTACTTTAATTTTATTAGTATATATGCTTTTCATTATTACATTTACTTGATTGATTCTATAGTTCTATCGTGTTACTGACAAGGAAGCCAAAACACAAGTATAAATAGTAGAATTTGGTCATAGACTTACTGAGGCACACTAAGCATTGAACCCTAGAATAGCAATTGAAAATGAAACAGTCCTTAAAGATGCACTTTTGGTTACTAATACCACAGCAACCCGGATTTCCAAAACATGTTTTTTAACTTTTGGTTACTCTGGGCTGTGGTTCATCTGCTACTAGGTTGCAGCAAAAGATATAACCATGATATTATGTTAGCTTTTAGTTACTATATGACGAAGTTTGTTCTTTACTGGGTTTTAGATATCTTTACAACCATAATTGCAATATTCATATTGAACTATTTCAATCCTTTATATATCCTATAAATATGTTTTGCCTCATCCTGCATATGATTATTTATTTTATAGTTTTCAAAACGTTATTTTGAATTTTTGGTTACTACGGACTCTGGTTCGCCTTTTACTAGGTTGCACCAAATGCTGCAACCATGATTTTTCAAAAATCAAGGTTGTACCTGACTGCAACCAATCAGATCGAAAAACAAAATAGAGTATTAGAATCGGCTTGTTCGAAACCCTTTCATAAGAAACTTACAGCTTCTTGGCTTGAAGCAATCCAAATATGTTGATACTAAAGAACAAACTTTAGTCCATAGTAACTGAAATGTAAATTAACAATAGCAGCTTCAGAAGTAGGTGAATCGAAACTTAACCAAAGACCTTTGAATGTGATTAAAATGTTATCTGATGTATTATAGGGAAAGTTTTGCTAAATCCCCAATTTTATAGCACAAAGCAAACTCTAAACCATGGTCGTAGCCGTAGCTGTAATCTAGTAAAAGAGCAACCGATACCCATAGTAACTAAAAGTTAAAAACATGATACGAAAAATCATAATTGCAGCAGTTGGTGCAACCTAGTAGTAAAAGGCGTACCAGACACCCATAGTAACCAAAAAGTGAAAAAAACAGGTTTTGACAACTGTAAAAAAGAAGGAAATCTAGGCCATAATAACGGAAATATTAAAATAAATAATCAAATATATAAATTAATAAAATAAATAAATAAATAATCAGTGGTGATGCTATAAAAATAGATACGGGATCGAAATAGTTCAATATGAATGTGGACATTGGTATTATGGTTGTAAAGATATCCAAAACCCAGTAAAGAACAAACCACGGCATATGGTAACTAAAAGTTACATAATATCACAGTTGCAGCTTACGCTGTTGAGTTACCAACATTTTGGGTAATCACAGGGGTCAAGTAATACAAAGTGCAATGGAAAGGTCTCACCCTGGGAGTACCTCCATTATGATCAAGGCAGCTTCTGAGCCAGGCAAGTGTAAGTAGTTCAAAAAAATTTTAATAATATTTTTCTACATAAATCTGGCTGCTCTGAATGCCACTCAGTAGGTCCAACTAATGAAACATATGCAGGTGCACAAAACTTTTTCACATCAATGAATCAGGTCTCTAAATTGTTTTTGAAATAGCAATGTCCGATTTAGTTTTCATAGGCAAACGTCTTAATCGTTAGAATGCAAGTTTACCTTTTTGAGAAAAGAAAATCAGGGGTTTCTAATGTCAATCATTTATCAATATGACTAAATAGTTGAAACTTTAATTACTGAGAACCCAGTGGCCGTTCTACTGATTACGTCAATTATTTTCTCGTTAACAACCAAAGGGGCTTTAGTCATTACTACTCCTACTGCTAACAACTCACTGCAAAATCAAGCCGTGTAATAATCGGCCAAAAACAATCGCTTCAGCCATTTTAATTGAATCTGGATTCAATTTAAAATTTCAGTAGTTAATAATTATGGATTATTTCCAAAAAGATGTTTCCAAAAACCAACCCCTTTTCAATGATAACACCACGAAAAGATGTTTTTGAATTTAACAGGGAGAATACAAAAAAACATCTTGTAGAAAAAATTACCCTTCCCCGATTAAAGCCACTGGTAATCATATATACTACTTGGCAACAATGCAAGAGAAATTTTGACATTATTAAATTTACTTCAAATCAGAAGAGAAAAGCTGAATTTTTAATCACCTAAGAAATATACACAGACATCTGATAAAGAGTGAGGCTTTATCAGATATATTATTACTTACTTTAATTTTATTTGTATATATCCTTTTCATTATTCCATTTTCTTGATTAATTCTATATTTATATCATCTTGCTAACAAGGTAGCCAAAAGACTATGGTAAAGAATAGATGGCTTTCAAGTATAAATAGTAGAATTTGGTTATAGACTTATTGAGGCATACTAAGCATTGAAACCTAGAAAAGCAATAGAAAATGAAAAAAAGTCCTTAAAGATGCATATCTGGTTACTACTACCACTGTAACCCGGATTTTAAAAACATGTTTTTTAACTTAAAAATAGTGTGAGATTGAAAAATAGAATACAGTATTAGAATCGGCTTGTCCGAAACCCTTATATAGCAAACTTACAGCTCCTTGGTTTGAAGCAATCCATATATGTTGATACTAAAGAAAAAATTTAGTTCATAGTAACTGAAAAGTAAATTACCAAGAGCAGCTTCAGAAGTCGGTGAGCCGAAACCTAACCAAAGAACCATAGACCTTAGGCCGGCGAGGTTCAATGAGGCTTCGATCCATCAATCTCCGGGGCACATACCCAACGCCACTCCTACTGAGCTAAGTTGCTGACGTTTCTAAATGCGATTAAAATGTTATATAATGTATTATAGGGAAAGTTTTGCTAAATCAACAATTTTATAGCACAAAACGTGCTCTAAATCATGTTTGTAGCTGTAATGGTTTATTGTATGTAATAGTTTTGGTGTTACTTATTGTAATGGTTTCACAAGTAATAAAAAAGAAACTTAAGGAGAAGGAAAGATATGAAAGTCGAGCTAAACAGGTTGCTGACAAATATAACCAAGAACAGCTTCAGCGGTCGGTGAATCGAAACCTAACCAAAGAACCTTGGGCCTTAGGCCCAGCGAGGTTCGATGAGGCTTCGATCCATCCATCTCCAGGAGAAGGATGGATATTCTTCTGTAAAGAAGAAGAAAAACAGACACCCATAGAAACCAAAAACTGAAAAAAACACGTTTTGAAAACTGTAAAAAACAAGGAAATCTAGACCATCGTAACGGAAATGTTAAAATAAATCATCATATGAATGATGATGCTATAAAAATAAATAGGGGATTGAAATAGCTTAATATGAATCCGGACATTGGTATTATGGTTGTAAAGAAATCCAAAACCCAGTAAAGAAAAACCACGGCATATGGTAACTAAAAGTTAACATTTTAATAGCATCGTTTTGAAAACTTTAAAAAAGAAGGAAATCTAGACCATAGTAACGGAAATGTTAAAATAAATCATCATATGCATGATGATGCTATAAAAATAGACAGGGGATAGAAATAGTTCAATATGAATGCGGACATTAGTATTATGGTTGTAAAAATTTCCAACGCCAGCAAAAAACAAACCACGGCATATGGTAACTAAAAGTTAACATAATATCACAGTTGCAGCTTAGATAACCCAAAGTTGCAGTTGCAGCTAAAGATATCCAAAACCCAGAAAAGAACACACCACGGCATATGGTAACTAAAAGTAAACTAAATAAAGCAGTTGTAGCTTACGCTGTTGAGTTACCCACATATGTTGTAATCACAGGGGTCAACCTATCCAAAGTGCAATGGAAGGTCTCACCCTAGGAGTGCTTCCTTTATGATCAAGGCAGCTTCTGAGCCAGGCAAGTGTAAGTAGTTCAAAAACTAACATTTTACTAATATTTTACTTAAGGAGTTTACGGAGTTTACTTAAGGAGTAAAATATTTTACTTAAGGAGTTATTTATTGTAATGGTTTAAAAAGCAAGAAAAAACTAAACTTAAGGAGAAGGAAAGATATGAAACTCGAGCTAAACAGGCTACTGGCAAATATAACTAAGAGCAGCTTCTGAGGTCGGTGAATCGAAACCGAACCAAAGAACCCTAGACCTTAGGCCCAGTGAGGTTCGATGAGGAAGGTTCGATGAGGCTCTAAATTATGGTTCCAGCTGTAGCTGCAATCTAGTAAAAGAGCAACTGAAGCCCATAGTAACTAAAAGTTACTATTAAAATCATCATTGAAAAAAATACTATAAAAAATCATCATTGAAGCAGTTGGTGCAACCTAGTAGTAAAAGGCAAACCAGACGCCCATAGTAACCAAAAATTGAAAAAAACACGTTTTGAAAACTTTAAAGAAGAAGGAAATCTAGGCCATAGTCACGGAAATGCTAAAATAAACAATCCTATGCATGATGATGCTATAAAAATAGACACGGGAAAGAAATAGTTCAATATGAATGCGGACATTAGCATTATGGTTGTAAAAATATCCAAAGCTTGCAAAGAACAAACCACGGCATATGGTTACAAAAAGTTAACATAATATCAAAGTTGCAGCTTATGCTGTTGAGTTACCTACAGTTTGGGTAATCACAGGGGTCAACCAATCCAAACTGCAGTAGAAAGATCTCACCCTGGGAGTGCTTCATTTATGATCAAGGCAGTTTCTCAGCCAGGCAAGTGTAAGTAGTTCAAAACCTAACATTTTACTAATATTTTACTTAAGGAGTTTTTGGAGTTTACTTAAGGAGTAAAATATTTTACTTAAGGAGTTATTTGTTGGAATAGTTTCACAAGCAAGAAAAAAGAAACTTAAGGAGAAGAAAAGATATGAAAGTCGAGCTAAACAGGTTGCTGGAAAATATAACCAAGAGCAGCTTCAGAGGCTGGTGAATCGAAACCTAACCAAAGATCCCTAGACCATAGGCCCAGCGATGTTCGAAAAGGCGTCCATCCATCCAGCTCCGGGGCAGACACCCAACTCCACTTCCATTGCCCTAAACTGCTCACATTACTGAATGTGATTAAAGTGTGATAGGATGTATTATAGGGGAAAGTTTTTCTAAATCCCCAATTTTATAGCACAAAATTAATATCACAGTTTGAGCTTACGCTGTTGACTTACACAAATTTGGGGTAATCACTGGGGTCAACCAATCCAAAGTGCAATGGAAGATATCACCCTGGGAATGGCTACTTTATGATCAAGGCAGCTACTGAGCAAGGCAAGTGTAAGTAGTTCAAAAACTAACATTTTAATAATATTTTACTTAAGGCGTTTATGGAGTTTACTTAAGGAGTAATATATTTCATTTAAGGAACTATTTATTGTAATGGTTTCACAAGTAAGAAATAAGAAACCTAATAAGAAAGGAAGATATGAAAGTCGAGCTAAACAGGTTGCTGGCAAATATAACCAAGAGCAGCTTCTGAGGACGGTGAATCGAAACCTAACCAAATAACCCTAGACCTTAGTCCCAGCGAGGTTCAATGAGACTTTGACCAATCCATCTCCGGGGCATACACCCAACACCACTTCCACTGCGCTGTGCTGCTCACGTTACGGAATGTGATTAAAATGTTATTTGATGTAATATAGGGAAAGTTTTGCTAAATCCCCAATTTTATAGCAAAGGACGAGCTCTAAATAATAGTTCTAGCGCTAGCTGCAATCTAGTAAAAGAGCAAGCGAAGCCCATAGTAACTAAAAGTTAAAAACATGTTTTGAAAAATCATAATTGCAGCAGTTGGTGCAACCTAGTAGTAAAAGGCGAACCAGACACCCATTGTAACCAAAAACTGAAAAAAAACACGTTTTGAACACTGTAAAAAAGAAGGAAATCTAGACCATAGTAACGGAAATGTTAAAATAAATCATCATATGCATGATAATGCTATAAAAATAAATATGGGATTGAAATGGCTTAATATGAATTAGACATTGGTATTATGGTTGTAAAGAAATCCAAAACCCAGTACAAACCACGGCATATGGTAACTAAAAGTTAACATAATATCACAGTTGCAGCTTACGCTGTTGAGTTACCCATATTTAGGGTAATCACAGGGGCCAACCAATACAAAGTACAATGGAAAGGTCTCACTCTGGGAGTGCCACCTTTATGATAAAGGCAGCTCCTGAGCCAGGCAAGTGCAAGTAGTTGAAAAACTACTATGGAGTCTATGGAATTTACGTAAGGAGTAAAATATTTTACTTAAGGAGTTATTTATTGTAATGGTTTCACAAGCAAGATAAAGAAACTTAAGGAGAAGGAAAGATATGAAAGTCAAGCTAAAAAGCTGGCAAATATAACCAAGAGTAGCTTCAGAGGTTGGAGAATCGAAACCTAACCAAAGAACCCTAGACCTTAGGCCCAGCGAGGTACGATGAGGCTTCGATCCATCCATCTCCGGGGCATACACCCAACGCCACTTCCACTGCGCTAAGCTGCTCACGTTACGGAATGTGATTAAAATATTATTTGATGTATTATAGGGAAAGTTTTACTAAATCTCCAATTTTAAAGCACAAGACAAGCTCTAAATCATGGTTCCAGCTGTAGCTGCAATCTAGCAAAAGAGCAACTAAAGCCCATAGTAGCTAAAAGTTAAAAATATGTTTTGAAAAATCATAATTGCAGCAGTTGGTGCAACCTAGTAGTAAAAGGCGAAACAGACACCCATTGTAACTGTAAGGTTGCCCCTACTTAATCAGGGCAAAAATTTGGTAGCCTGTTATAACTGAGGCTTGTGTAAAATCAGTACTCAGAATCCAGTGACAACTGATATTTATTATAAAAGGAAATAAAAGGGAAATATTCTAACCTTAATTATTTTGAATACTTCTAAACCTCTTCTAGGTCTGTTGTCTAATATTGTGTGGGTCTGCTTGTTCAATCCACAAATGTTTACCGAAAAAAAAAGGATTAAGTTAATTCTAGGCTATCGAATGCTTCTAATTGAAATAGCCACACTCGAATAATCAGACAGCCTTGGGTACCAGTGTAATTAAAATTCTCTACATCAAATTATTGTTCCTAGGAATAACCTTTTTATCAGGTCTCACTGGTTGTATAAACTAAACCAAGTTTCAGGTTTATATCCTGAAAAGGAAGTTAGTGTTCTTTGGAACTTTGATAAACTACAACTTTCTAGAGAAAATTGGATCTTTGGACGGAAGAGATTGGAAATCTTAATCTAGCAATTTAATTCCTCTTTCTTCCCGAGCCATTCTGTAAAACATCAGGACTGCCTGTATATAATATTAGCACGGGTTGAGAACTGCAGAGGTGGCTAAAAAGAGGAATAGGTCCCTCTTTCGTATAACGTCAGAGAATTTGCTAGGGGAGGAATATTGTTTTGTCCTCTAGTTCCAATCTTTTTATATGTACATAAAAGTTTTTAATAAACGCTAGGTAAATTCCAAAGGTCACTAAGCTGGAAGGAGGAGAAAAAAGGCTCTTTAATTTATTTTTTACGGTAAAGGAGTTTATATTGTAATTAACCTTATGTTATTCCCAAGTTTCAGTTTCTAAGACGAACTAATTTTATTTCTATTTCAATCCTTAGAAAGTGCTGCATTTCACCTAGGGTCCCCAAGTTTTTCTAATCAAATATACCCCCAATCCCCAAATTATAATAAATGTCGTGGTTTGACTTCAGCACTAGTTTTTATGTCTCCTATATACGTATTAAATTTATTACTTAGCCTGGTTTATCCAGGTAATATAAATCTTTCAGAAGTTTACTTCTTATCTCAATTTTATCTTCAAAGGAACTTTATGTCGGCTAGTAGTAGCTTTTTATCCTAATTGATAAAGAAAACACTTACTCATATTCTTTGGTTCTGAGGCAAACTACCCCGATTTGTCTCTCATCCGTAAGTTATATTCATTTTGCTACTTGATCGGTTTAGCGACCTCCCCTGCTCTTTTAGCCAATCAACAACTTTTTGTAAAAAGTTTTTGTTTTTTTCCAGCATTTCAAGACCTTGTATTCCTTTTTGTTTTGTACCCAAAACTGGTCTAAATTAGGTCTTCAAATATTTATCACGGGTTCAAAAGTCGTTCGATTCTTGGACAAAGAAGTGTCACTACAAGATTTATGACTAGTCACGAAAAGTGAATTTATGTTCAAATGCTAGCTAATTTGAAATTGTCGCTATATTTCTGATCTATTGAAGCGAAAGAGAATTTCCAGCTCTACTAAAATTAAGTTACCAAATTACACAAAATTAAGGCCTCCTTACATAAGTTACATAACCAAAAACTTAACCATTACGTAACAAAGTTACATAACCAAAAACTGAAAAAAAAACACGTTTTGAAAACTGTAAAAAAGAAGGAAATCTAGGCCATAGTAGCGGAAATGTTAAAATAAATAATCATATGTTGGATGATGCTATAAAAATAAATAGGGGATCGAAATAGTTAAATATGAATGCAGACATTGGTATTATGGTTGTAAAGATATCCAAAACCCAGAAGAGAACAAACCACGGCATATGGTAACTAAAAGTTAACATAATAAAACAGTTGCAGCTTACGCTGTTGAGTTACCCACATTTGGGGTAGTCACAGGGGTCAACCAATCCAAAGTGCAATGGAAAGATCTCACCCTGGGAGTGCTTTCTATATGATCAAGGCAGTTTCTGAGCCAGGCAAGTGTAAGTAGTTCAAAAACTAACATTTTGCTAATATTTTACTTAAGGAGTTTATGGAGTTTACTTAAGGAGTAAAATATTTTACTTAAGGAGTTATTTATTGTAATGGTTTCAAAAGCAAGAAAAACCAAACTTAAGCAGAAGGAAAAATATGAAAGTCGAGCTAAACAGGTTGCTGTCAAATATAACCAAGAGTAGCTTCAGAGGTCGGTAAATCGAAACCTAAACAAAGATACTTAGACCATAGGCCCAGCGAGGTTCAAGCAGGCGTCGATCCATCCAGCTCCGGGGCAGACACCTAACGCCACTTCCATTGCCCTAAACTGCTCAGATTACTGAATGTTATTAAAGTGTGATGTGATGTATTATAACGGAATGTTTTGCTAAATCCCCAATTTTATAGTACAAAACTAATATCACAGTTGCAACTTACGCTTTTGAGTTACACACATTTGGGGTAATCACAGGGGTCAACCAATCCAAAGTGCAATGGAAGATTTCACCCTGGGAATGCCTCCTTTATGATCAAGGCAGCTTCTAAGCCAGTCAAGTGTAACTACTACTACTATTTACAACTCACCGCAGCACCTAGCCACCTGAGGCCAACACAGCTACGCAAGCTCCTCCTTCATCCCAATCTATTCAAAGCATCCCTTTTTACGCCCGCCCATGAAGTTCCTCCCACCCCAAACGGGGACGACCTGCTTTCTGTTTAGCCTTAGATGGTTGGCCGAAAAGAACAATCTTTGGCAATATGTCATCCTTCATTCGCATAACTTGCCCTAGCCACCTCAACCTTTCTTTCATTATAGCCCTAGAGAATGGTTTTGAACCACATTTTTCGTATAGCCTATTGTTTGAAATACGGTCAGTCAGCCAGGTACCCAGAACAATCCTTAAGCAATTTCTCTGGAAAACATCTAGCAAATCTTCATTCGCTTTTCGGAGCGCCCATGCTTCAGAGCCATATTTGACCACTGTCATCACTGTAGCTTCTAATATTCTAATCTTGGTTTGCAGACTAATCTTCCTATTCTTCCAACCTTTTTTTTAACTGTGTTAAAACACCCTGAGCCTTGGCTATTCTACTTTTAACATCTTCACTGCTCCAACCATCTTTACTAATAATACTACCAAGGTAAGAGAAGCTGTCCACCTGATCAATCTTTTCATTATCCAACTTCACCTTTTCATCTTCACTTTTTCCTAGCTTTAGTGACTTAGTATTTTTAACATCAATTTTTAACCCTATTCTAGCACCCTGAAGTCGCAAAACCTCTATAACTTCATTCATTTTGCTCACACTTTCATCTAGGATGCTTAAATCATTAGCATAATCTAAGTCCAGGAGACTTTTTCCTCCCCATTTGATTCCGTGGTCTCAAAGTCCATTAAAATAATCCATATAAAGGGGGATAGAACACAACCCTGCTTAACTCCTGATTTAATGCGAAACCAGCTGCTAACCTCATTTCCTACCTTAATCCCAGCAGTGTTGTTCTCGTACATAGCCCTTATCACTTTAATGTATTTATCTGGCATACCATACAAGGATAAAGTTTTTACTAAAACTCTTCTATCAACAGAATCGAACGCTTGCTCATAATCTATAAAACTGAGGACCAAAGGTGTTTGACAACTCAGGCACTTCTCAATTATTAACCTAAGAGTGAAAGTTTGGTCGACACATCCTCTACCCTTTCTAAAACCGGACTGTTCTTCTCTTAAAACTTTGTCTACGGCATCTCTCAGTCTAAAAAGTATCATTTTACTAAGTAATTTACTACCTACAGAGACCAGACTAATGCCTCGATAATTACCACACTCACTTTTATCACCTTTCTTATAAAGTGGCATAATTAAGGTTTTCCTATAATCGTTAGGTACTTTTCCTTTTTCAAAAATCATATTCATAATCTTCAGTAACTTATTTCTAACCTCAGAGCCACCATATTCAAGAAACTCATTTACCACCCTATCAGCACCTGGAGCCTTATTATTTTTTAGTCTTTTTAGTACTGTCACTAATTCCTCCATACAAAACAAATCTTCCTTCACATCCAAGGTATCACAAACTTTTTCATTTTCCTTTATATCTCTTCCTTCATCTCTATCTCGGTTAAGCAAATTCTTAAAATGTTCGGCCCATCTCTCTTTAGTGTTTTCCTTTTCACTAATTGTGGCCCCATTCCTATCTTTAACTGGGCCAAGTCTGCATTGAATACTCCCTCTCAATTCGTTAACATGCCAGTACAATATTTTACTATTATGCCGTCTAGCTGCATCTTCCAGATCCTCGGCAATTTTATCCATGGCCTCTACTTCACACCTCCTTAGTTCATATTTTAATGCTTTCTCCACTTTCTTTACATTATTTTTGTTTTCATATGATCTATCACTAAGGTAATTCTTGTACAAGTCCTTTCTCCTTTCTATCAAACATAAAGCTTTTTCACTAATATTCTTAGCTGCAGTTGTAGCTTTCTTCCCTAAGACACCTTCAGCAACTTCACAAATTATTTTTCTAAAATTATTCCAACCATCTTCGACATTATCAAATTTTAAACTCTCAAGTTTAGTATTCAACTGTAACATTTTTGACATAAATCCGGCTGCTTTGAATGTCAATCATAAAGTCCAATTAACGAAACAAATACAGATGTATAAAACTTTTTCACATCAACGAATTCGGTAAAGAACAAACCGCGGTATATGGTAATTAAAAGTTAACATAATATCACAGTTGCAGCTTATGCTGTTGAGTTACCCTCATTTGGGGTAATCACTTTGGTCAACCAATACAAAGTACAATGAAAAGGTATCATCCTGAAAGTGCCTGCTTTATGATCAAGGCAGATTCTCAGCCAGGCAAGTGTAAGGAGTTCAAACTAACATTTTACTAATATTTTACTTTAAATATTAAATCATATGCATGATGATGCTATAAAAATAGACAGGGGATAGAAATAGTTCAATATGAATGCGGATATTAGTATTATGGTTGTACAAATTTCTAAAGCCAGCAAAGAACAAACCACGGCATATGGTAACTAAAAGTCAACATAATATCACAGTTGCAGCTTAGATAACCCAAAGTTGCAGTTGCAGCTAAAGATATCAAATACCCAGAAAAGAACAAACCACGGCATATGGTAACTAAAAGTTAACATAATAAAACATTTGCAGCTTACGCTGTTCAGTTTCCTACATTTTGGGTAATCAAAAGGGTCAACCAATCCAAACTGCAGTAGAAATGTATCACCCTGGGAGTGCTTCTTTTATGATCAAGGAAGTTTCTGAGCCAGGCAAGTGTAAGTATTTCAAAAACATCATTTTAATGATATTTTACTTAAGGCGTTTATGGCGTTTACTTAAGGAGTAAAATATTTTACTTAAGGAGTTATTTGTTGTAATGGTTTCACAAGTAAGAAAAAAGAAACTTAGTAAGAAGGAAAGATATAAAAGTCGAGCTAAACAGGTTGCTGGCAAATATAGTTCAAAAACTAACATTTTATTAATATTTTAATTAAGGAGTTTTTGGAGTTTACTTAAGGAGTGAAATATTTTACTTAAGGAGTTATTTTTTGTACTGGTTTTACAAGCAAGACAAAAGAAACTTAAGGAGAAGAAAAGATATGAAAGTTGAGCTAAACAGGTTGCTGGCAAATATAACCAAGAGGAGCTTCAGAGGCCGGTGAATCGAAACCTAACCAAAGATCCCTAGACGATAGGCCCAGTGAGGTTCGAAAAAGCGTCCATCCATCCAGCTCCGGGGCAGACAACGAACGCCACTTCCATTGCCCTAAACTGCTCACATTACTGAATGTGATTAAAGTGTGACCTGATGTATTATAGGGGAAAGTTTTGCTAAATCCCCAATTTTATAGTATACTATTTATAGGTACTATTTATTGTAATGGTTTCACAAGTAAGAACAAAGAAACTTAATAAGAAGGGAAGATATGAAAGCCGAGCTAAACAGCTTGCTGGCAAATATAACCCAGAGCAGCTTCTGAGGTCGGTGAATCGAAACCTAACCAAAGAATCCTAGACCGTAGGCTCAGCGAGGTTCAATGAGGCTTCGATCCATACATCTCTGGGGTATACACCCAACGCCACTTCCACTGCGCTAAGCTGCTCCCGTTACATAATTAGATTAAAATGTTATTTGATGTAATATAGGGAAGATTTTGCTAAATCCCCATTTTTATAAAAAAGGACGAGCTCTAAATAATGGTTCTAGGTGTAGCTGCAATCTAGTAAAAGAGCAAGCGAAACCCATAGTAACTAAAAGTTAAAAACATGTTTTGAAAAATCATAATTGCAGCAGTTGGTGCAACCTAGTAGTAAAAGGCTAATCAAACACCCATTGTAACCAAAAACTGAAAAAAAACACGTTTTTAAAACTGTAAAAAAGAAGGAAATCTAGACCATAGTAACGGAAATGTTAAAATAAATCATCATATGCATGATGATGCTATAAAAATAAATAGGGGATTGAAATAGCTTAGTATGAATGCGGAGATTGGTATTATGATTGTAAATAAATCCAAAACCCAGTAAAGAACAAACCACAGCATATGGTAACTAAAACTTAACATAATATCACAGTTGCAGCTTACGCTGTTGAGTTACCCAGATTTGGGGTAATCACAGGGGTCAACCAATACAAAGTACAATGGAAAGGTCTCACCCTGGGAGTGCCTCCTTTATGATCAAGTTAGCTCCTGAGCCAGGCAAGTGTAAGTAGTTCAAAAACTAACATTTTACTAATATTTTACTCAAGGAGTTTATGGAGTTTACTTAAGGAGTAAAATATTTTATTTAAGGAGTTATTTATTGTAATGGTTTCACAAGTAAGAAAAAGGAAACTTAAGGAGAAGGAAAGATTTGAAAGTCGAGCTAAACAGGTTGCTGGAAAATATAACCAAGAGCAGCTTCAGAGGTCGGTGAATCGAAACCTAACCAAAGAACCCTAGACCTTAGGCCCAGTGATGTTCGATGAGGCTTCTATCCATCCATCTCCGGGGCATATACCCAACGCCACTTCCACTACGCTAAGTTGCTTACGTTACGGAATGTGATCAAAATGTTATTTGATATATTATAAGGAAAGTTTTGCTAAATCTCCAATTTTAAAGCACACGACGAGCTCTAATTCATGGTTCTAGCTGTAGCTGCAATCTAGTAAAAGAGCAAGCAAAGGCCATAGTAACTAAAATTTAAAAATATGTTTTAAAAAATCATAATTGCAGCAGTTGGTGCAACCTATTAGTAAAAGGCGAACCAGACACCCATTGTAACTGTAAGGTTGCCCCTACTTAATCAGGGCAAACATTTGGTAGCATATTAAAACTTAGGGTTGGGTAAGATCGGTACTCAGAATCCAGTGACAACTGATATTTATTATAAAAGGAAATAAAAGGAAAATATTCTAACTCTAATTATTTTGAATACTTCTAAACCTCTTCTAGGTCTGTTGTCTAATATTGTGTAGGTCTGCTTGTTCAATCCACGAGTGTCTACCGAAAAAAAAGGATTAAGTTAATCTATACTATCGAATACTTCTAATTGAAATACCCACACTCGAATAATCAGACAGACTTAGGTACCAGTGTAATTAAAATTCTTTGTATCAAATTATTGCTCCTAGGAATAACCTTTTTATCAAATCTCACTGGTTGTAAAAATTGAAACAAGTTTCAGGTTTATATCCTGAAAAGGAAGTTAGTATTCTTTGGAACTTTGATAACCTACAACTTTCTAGAGAAAATTGGATCTTCGGACGGAAGAGATTGGAAATCTTAATCTAGCAATTTAATCCCTCTTTCTTCCCGAGCCATTCTGTAAAACATCAGAACTTCCTCTATATAATATTAGCACGGGTTGAGAACTGCAAAGGTGGCAAAAAAGAGGAATAGGTCCCTCTATTGTATAACGTCAGAGAATTCACTAGGGGAGGAATATTGTATTGTCCTCTAGTTCCAATCTTCTTATATGTATATATAAGTTTTTAATAAACGCTAGGTAAATTCCAAAGGTCACTAAGCTGGAAGGAGGAGACAAAGGCTCTTTAATTTATTTGTTACGGTAAAGGAGTTTATATTGTACTTAACCTTAGGTTATTCCAAAGTTTTAGTTTCTAAGACGAACTAATTTTATTTCTATTTCAATCCTTAGAAAATGCTGTATTTCACCTAGGGTCCCCATGTCTTTCTAATTAAATATACCCCCAATCCCTAAATTATAATAAAATGATGTGCTTTGACTTCAGCACTAGTTTTTATGTCTCCTATATACGTATTAAATTTATTACTTAGCCTGGTTTATCCAGGTGACAGAAATCTTTCAGAAGTTTACTTCTTATCTCAATTTTATCTTCAAAGAAATTTATGCAGGCTAGTAGTAGCTTTTTATCTTAATTTATAAAGAAAACCCTTACTGATATTCCTTGGTTCTGAGGCAAACTACCCCGATTTGTCTCTAATCCGTAAGTTATATTCATTTTGCTACTTGATCTGTTTAGCGACCTCCCCTACTCTTTTAGCCAATCAACAACTTTTTGTAAAAAGTTTTTGTTTTTTTCCAGCATTTCAAGACCTTGTATTCCTTTTTGTTTTATACCCAAAACTGGTCTAAATTAGGTCTTCAAATATTTATCACGGGTTCAAAAGTTGTTCGATTCTTGGACAAAGGAATGTCACTACAAGATTTATGACTAGTTACGCAAAGTGAAGCTATTTTCAAATTCCAGCTAATTTGAAATTGTTGCTATATTTCTGATCTATTGAAGCGAAAGGGAATTCCAAGATCTACTAAAATTAAGTTACCAAATTACATAAAATTAAGGCCTCCTTACATATCCAAAAACTGAAAAAACACGTTATGTAAATTGTAAAAAAGAAGGAAATCTTGGCCATAGTAGCGGAAATGTTAAAATAAATAATCATATGCATGATGATGCTATAAAAATAAAAAGGGGATCGAAATAGTTTAATATGAATGTGGACATTAGTATTATGGTTTTAAAGATATCCGAAACCCAGAAAAGAAGAAACCATGGCATATGGTAACTAAAACTTAACATAATAAAAAAGTTGCAGCTTACGCTGTTGAGTTACCCACATTTGGGGATAATTACAGGGGTCAACTAATCCAAAGTGCAATGGAAAGGTCTCACCCTGGGAGTGCTTACTTTATGGTCAAGGCAACTTCTGAGCCAGGCAAGTGTAAGTAGTTCAAAAACTAACATTTTGCTAATATTTTACTTAAGGAGTTTACGGAGTTTACTTAAGGAGTAAAATATTTTACTTAAGGAGTTATTTATTGTAATGGTTTAAAAAGCAAGAAAAAACTAAACTTAAGCAGAAGGAAAAATATGAAAGTCGAGCTAAACAGGTTGCTGTCAAATATAACCAAGAGCAGCTTCAGAGGTCGGTGAATCGAAACCTAACCAAAGAACCCTAGACCTTGGGCCCGGCGAGGTTCGATGAAGCTTTGATCCATCCATCTCTTGGGCAGACGCCCAACGCAACCAAAGACCTGGGGCCCAGCGAGGTTCGATGAGGCTTTGATCCATCCATCGCTAGCTGTAGCTGCAACCTTGTATAAGAGCAACTGAAGCCCATAGTAACTAACAGTTAAAAAATGTTTTGAAAAATCATCATTGCAGCAGTTGGTGCAACCTAGCCGTAAAAGGCAAACCAGACACCCATTAAAACCAAAAAGTGAAAAAAACACGTTTTGAAAACTTTAAAAAAGAAGGAAATCTAGGCCATAGTAACGGAAATGATAAAATAAACAATCATATGCATAATGATGCTATAAAAATAGAGAGGGGATAGAAATAGTTCAATATGAATGCAGTAATTGGTATTATCGCTGTAAAAATATCCAAAACCCAGCAAAGAACAAACCTAGACATATGGTAACTAAAAGTTAACATAATATCACAGTAGCAGCATACGCTGCTGAGTTACCTACATTTTGGGTTATCACAGGGGTCAACCAATCGAAAGTGCAATAGAAATGTCTCACCGTGGGAGTGCTTCCTTTATGATCAAGACAGTTTCTAAGCCAGGCATATCACAGTTGCAGCTTACGCTGTTGAGTTACCCACATTTGGGGTAATCACAGGTGTCAACCAATCCAATCTGCAAGGGAAAGGTCTCACCCTGGGAGTGCCTCCTTTATTATGATCAAGGCTGCTTCTGAGCCAGGCAAGTGTAAGTATTTCAAAAACTATCATTTTAATGATATTTTACTTAAGGCGTTTATGGCGTTTACTTAAGGAGTAAAATATTTTACTTAAGGAGTTATTTGTTATAATGGTTTCACAAGTAATAAAAAAGAAACTTAGTAAGAAGGAAAGATATGAAAGTCGAGCTAAACAGATTGCTGGCAAATATAACCAAGAGCAGCTTCTGAAGTCGGTGAATCGAAAACTAACCAAAGAACCCAGGACCTTAGGCCCAGTGAGGTTCAATGGTGCTTCAATCCATCCATGTCTGGGGTATATATCCAACGGCACTTCCACTGCGCTAATCTGCTCACGTTACAAAATTTGATTTAAATGTTATTTGATGTATTATAGGGAAAGTTTTGCTAAATCCCCAAATTTATAGCACAAGAGGAGCTCAAAATCCTGGTTCTAGCTGCGATCTGCTAGAACCTCTATGCTGGTTCTAGCATGGTTCTAGCATGGTTGTAGCTGCGATCTAGTAAAAGAGCAACCGAAGCCCATAGCAACTAAAATGTTAAAAACATGGTTTGAAAAAAAATCATAATTACAGCAGTGTGTGCAACCTAGTAGTAAAAGGCGAACCAGACACCCATTGTAACCAAAAACTGAAAAAAAAAGTTTTGAAAACTGTAAAAAAGGAGGAAATCTTTTCCATAGTAACGGAAATTTTAAAATAAATAATCATATGGGTGACGATGCTACAAAAATAAATAGAGGACCGAAATTGTTTAATATGAATGCGGACATTGGCATTATGGTTGTAAAGATATCCAAAACCCAGAAAAGAAAAAACCACGGCATATGGTAACTAAAAGTTAACATAATAAAACATTTGCAGCTTACGCTGTTGAGTTACCCACACGTGGGGTAATCACAGGTGTCAACCAATCCAAAATGCAATGGAAAGGTCTCACTCTGGGAGTGTTTCCTTTATGATCAAGGCAGCTTATGGGCCAGGCAAGTGTAAGTAGTTCAAAAACTAAAATTTTACTCATATTTTACCTAAGGAGCTTATGGAGTATACTTAAGGAGTAAAATATTTTACTGAAGGAGTTATTTATTGTACTGGTTTCAAAGGCAAGAAAAACCAATCTTTAGGAGAAGGAAAGATATGAAAGTAGATCTAAACAGCTTCCTAGCAAATATAACCAAGATCAGCTTCGGAGGTCGGTGAATCGAAACCTAACCAAAGAACCCTAGACCTTGGGCCCTGCGAGGTTCGATGAGCCTTTGATCCATCCATCTCCGGGGCATACACCCAACGCCACTTCCACTGCGCTAAGCTGCTCACGTCACAGAATGTGATTAAAATGTTATATGATGTATTATAGGGAAAGTTTTGCTAAATCCTCAATTTAATAGCACAAGACGAGCTCTAAATTATGGTTCCAGCTGTAGCTGCATCCTAGTAAAAGAGCAACTGAAGCCCGTAGTAGCTAGAAGTTAAAAACATGTTTTGAAAAATCATCATTGCAGCAGTTGGTGCAACCTAGTAGTAAAAGGCAAACCAGACACCCATAGTAACCGAAAAGGGAAAAAACACGTTTTGAAAACTTTAAAGAAGGAAATCTAGGCCACAGTAACGGAAATGTTAAAATAAACAATCATATGCATGATGATGCTATAAAAATAGATAGGGGATAGAAATAGTTCAATATTTTGCTTAAGCAGTAAAACATTTTACTTAAGGAGTTATTTGTTGTAATGGTTTCACAAGCAAGAAAAAAGAAACTTAAGGAGAAGAAAAGATATGAAAGTCGAGCTAAACAGGTTGCTGGAAAATATAACCAAGAGGTGCTTCAGAGGTCAGTGAATCGAAACCTAAACAAAGATCCCTAGACTATAGGCCCAGCGAGGTTTAAAAAGGCGTCGATCCATCCAGCTCCGGGGCAGACTTCCAACGCCACTTCCATTGCCCTAAACTGCTCACATTACTGAATGTGATTAAAATGTGATATGATGTATTATTGCGGAAAGTTTTCTAAATTCCCAATTTTATAGCACAAAACTAATATCACAATTGCAGCTTACGCTGTTGAGTTACACAAATTTCGGGTAATCACATGGGTCAACCAATCCAAATTGCAATGGAATATCTCATTCTGGGAAAGCCTCCTTTATGATCAAGCCAGCTTCTGAGCCAGGCAAGTGTAAGTAGTTAAAAACTAGGTTTTACTAATATTTTTCGGCATAAATCTGGTTGCTTTGAATGCCAATCATAAGGTCCAATTAACGAAACAAATACAGGTGTACAAAACTTTTTCACATCAATGAATCACGTCTCTAAATTATTTTTAAAAATAGTATGTCCCATTTAATTTTCATAGGCAAACGTCTTAATAGTTTGAATGCAAATTTATCTTTTTGAGACCAGACAAGACAAGACAAGATCTTTTATTGAGAAAAACACATCACAAATAAATATCTAAACTGGTCGACGGATGGCAGGGCTCGATGTTTCGGCCATAAACAAATATAAGAAAATGCCGAAATAACAAAAACAGGATATAAAAAAAACATGCAAGGTAGGAGATAACAGAAGAAGCCACCCCAGCGCGAGAACAACATAACACAATTCATACTAATATCAAATAGTCATCAATCCAAACACCCAGACAAAGAACCATTTTTGAAATATGTTTTTTCAAAGAAGATATTTGTGATTTAATTGGAGGAAGGCGATACTTCTTGGAGAGGGCGTGGTGGGCAGGAGAAATGGGAGTCTCAATTATACTCAAATCATGGAAATAATTAGTTGAAGATTGAATATCATAAAACCACATTGTCGTATGCAGGTCTTTCAGTTGCTAAGATTAATTATATTGAGGAAAACATATAAAGTTTGAGTTTTCAAGAGACTTTGAAGCCTCGTTGGGCAATGAAAAAAATTACCCAGAGTTCTAATGGTCTTATTTTGAATTATCTTAAGAGGTTGCAGATGGACCCTAAATGTATTGGGATAGATCACAGGGGAATAATTTAGATATGATTCAATTAAAGAATGGTAAAAAATTTTAAGGATGGAAAAAGGAAACACATGTTTCAATCTATGAAGACAACCTAAAATATGGGCAAGTTTCAATCTCAAATAATCAGAATGTTTACGGAAGGATAAAATCTCATCGAGAATAATCCCAAGGTAACGAAATGAATTTACTCTTTTCATCCTACTTTGATTTACAATTAACTGTTGTATGGTAATTTTATTTACTGTCCACTGTGACCACCCAAAAATCATGAATTCAGTTTTAGAAAAATTCGGAGCTAGGTAGTTACATACAAACCATTTATTCAAAGATTTCATTTCTATCACCATTTTCTCAACCTACAAAGATTGGCTTTTAGCTTTTACGGTCACCGCCGTATCATCTGCAAAATTACTGCTAAGCTACTATCTTGGGGTAAACTCCTCGGAAGGTCATTTATATAAATCAAAAATATTAATGGTCCAAATATTGATCCCTGGGGGACTCCAATATCATCAATAACAGTATGGCTTGACAGGTGCCGATTCATTTCCACCTGAATTTTCAACCAAGCAGATAAGATTTTATGAGATCTAGGCCATTACCTTTAATACCTGTGTTATTAATTTTCTCGAGCAAAATTTCATTGTTTAGCGTATCAAATGCCTTTTTTGAGAAAAGAAAATCAGGGGTTTTGTCAATCTCTTATCAATATGACTAAATAGTCGAAAGTTTAATTATTGAGAATCCAGGGACCGTTCTACTAATTATGTCAATTATTTTCTCGTTAACAGCCAAAGGGGGCTTTAGTCATTACTACTGCCACAACTAACAACTTACTGCAGAATCAAGCGGTATTAGGCCAAAAACAATCGCTTCAGCAATTTTAATTGAATCTTGGCTGAATTTAAATTTCAGTAGTGAATAATTATGGATTATTTCCAAAAAATATATTGCCAAAAACCAGCCTTTTTCAATTAATTACTTATAATTTATTAATAATTTTGATAATTTAATAATTTTATTAGTGTATATCATACTCATTATTACATTTACTTGATTAATTCTGTATTATTATCATGTTAATGACAAGGTAGCCAAAAGACTGTGGTGAACAATAGATGGCCTTCAAGTATAAATAATAGAATTTGGTCATAGACTTACTGAGACATTCTAAGCATTGAACACTAGAAAGGCAATAGAAAATGAAAAAGTCCTTAAAGATGCACTTCTTGTTACTAATACCACAACAGCCCCTATTTCCATAACATGTTTTTCTAACTTTTGGTTACTCTGGGCTCGGGATCATCTGTTACTAGGCTGCAGAAAAAGCAATAACCATGATATTATGTTACCTTTTAGTTACTATATGCCGAAGTTTGTTCTTTACTGGGTTTTAGATATCAAAACAACCATAATTGCATTGTTCATATTGAACTATTTCCAACCTTTATATATCCTATCAATATGTGTTGCATCATCCTGCATGTGATGATTTATGTTATAGTTTTCAACACCTGTTTTTCAACTTTTGGTTACTATGGACTCTGGTTCACCTTTTACTAGGTTGCACCAACTGCTGCAACAATGATTTTTTAAAAATCAAGGTTGCAGCTGACTGAAACCAATTGGTATTATGGTTTTATTATGGTTTACTATTTTATTTTTTACTATGAAACGTGATGATCTCTTACTAGGCTAGAAGCTACCACTGCAACCTGGACAGACAACCCTGATGGATATTGTCTTAAATCTACTCCACCATAGTGCTTATAAATAGTGTCAAATCGAAAAATTTAATACAGTATTAGAATCAGCTTGTCCGAAACCCTTATATAGAAAACTTACAGCTCCTTGGCTTGAAGCAATCCAAATATGTTTATACTAAAGAACAAACTTTAGTCCATAGTAACTGAAATGTTAGCAGTAAAAGCCTATCAGATTTGAAGGGGCGCTCCTTGTTTGGGAGGCAACTGGAGTAGACCTGGAACAACATCACTCTATATTCCGAACCTAGATCTAAAAATGGCCTATACGATAATATGTTACTAAGGCAAGGGAAAGGAATTTTGATCTACTTTAGAGAGGGCGTTAGAATTCAAGTGACAAATTGCAGATTATTTCTTGCAAGGAATTTTGACATGAGATTCTTACGTTCACTTAGAATTGGAAATAATTATTTTGAAAAGAGAAAAGGGTTGGAATATTAATTGTTTTATCAGCTATGGGATAAATCTCAGGGAATTAGGAGATAAAGTCCATTAAGAGATATATATTATTTTTTATTTTGAAGGTATATTTTGATTTAAATTTCCAAACTTATTTATCGTGGGAATTTTAAATGTATAAGTGTGGTAGGTATATACACAAGTACCAAACGAGGAGTATGGTCAATATTTATTTAAAGGAGAACGGCTTGAAATATTATTTGCATATCAACTAAGCTATGTATGAGGGAATAATGGCTCGATTAAGAGATATAAATGCAAGAAAAAAGTTATCAAAAATCACCCAAAAACCCCATCTTTTGAGAGTTGGATGGGTGAACGAATTTAACATTCGATTTTGACAGTTTTTTGTACTTAACAATATTAAATATGGTAATTTAGAATGTTGTTATTTTAAAAGTTTCCCATGACCTAAAGAGACAAATTACCCAGATTATTAGTAACAGTTCAACCTTAACTAGTTCTAGCTATTTTGAAAAAAGGGGTTTTGTTATGAATATTTAGTTTTCGAAGATGTGTCTATAGGCTACAATATGTCCCGGGAAAGTATTTTTAATTTCATACCTCCACTGTTTTCCCCACTATTTTTCATGTTTCACTTTTAAAGCAAAATTTCTTCTATGCAATTCCAAGCATAATGTGATCTTATTCACTTTTCAAAATAACATTGTTAGAGACATAGGCTACGCTTAACAAAGCTGATTCACCGAGTCACTTGAAAACGTTGGTAAAGCGTTGTGCATGCAGCCAAACTAGACAAGAAACAATAAGACACCGTTTTTACACATATCTAGAGAACAATTTTGAGTAAGGTTATCCTAGAACTTGTCAATTTTAAACAATTATTTACCATATTTTAACATTTGTTTCATATTTTAATATTTTCTACGGCTTAGGAGATCAATGCTTTGAGATACACACATCTAGGAGGCAATTTTGACTAAGGTTATCCTAGCACTTGTCGATTTTAAACAATTATTTACCATATTTTAACATTATATTCATATTTTAGTATTTTCAAGGGCCTAGGGGACGGATGTTATGAGAGTTTCAAAACATTATTCTCCGTATTTTAATATTTTTACATAGTTTTCATTATTTTCCCGGGGTTTAATAGATCCAAGGCTTATCGTATTCAAACATGAGAGCGTAATAGCACTGCGACACCGTTTGCACACACATCTAGGGGACAATTTTGACTAAGGTTGTTCTAACACTTGTCGATTTTGGACAAATATTTACCATATTTTAATATTTGTTTCATATTTTTATATTTTGTAGGACTTATGGGAACAATATTTTGAGAGTTTTCAGACATTATTTTAACATTTTCCATTATTTCCCCTGGGTTTAATAGATCCAAGGCTTGCAAAATTCAAACATGACAGCTTAATAGCACTGCAAAACCGTTTTCACATACATCTAGGGGGCAATTTTGACTAAGGTTATCCTAGCACTTGTCGACTTTAAACAATTATTTACCATATTTTAACATTTTTTCATATTCTCAATATTTTCTAGAGCTTAGGGGGCCAATGTTTTGAGAGCTTTAAGACACAGAGTTTAAACTTTGTGCATTTTAAGCCTTAAGTTTCATATTTTTATTATTTTTACGAATCGAAGGGGGTTGGATTACATGGCTCCCTATTAGGGCGATGACTCTTTTAGTATTTAAGTGCTGATCAGAATACAAGCGGAAGGGTAATGACGGAATAATGATTCTTTTCCAAGGCTAAACTTAATGATATGTATGAGAAATTCCTCGATAGAGAAATAGAAATACGTTTTTATTTATTTATTTTTTTATTTATGTGGCTACATCGATTGTACTCTATGCTTGTACATAGACAATACGTGGCTGTCATGGTGATACTCTATGGCTGGTTATGTACACTACTTAGTTTATTTTATGTATTAAATCAGTAATTTTCACACATTGGAGGGATAAACACCTGAATCATATTAAAAAAAAAAGTGAGAATGAATTAGTCTAAGAAATCTTGTTGTATTTATTAGAGCGGCAGAAACGTTGCATATTTATTTAATTTAAGCCTTTTTCAGCTATTATAAATGTTTGGTGTGATTGACGCAGAATATATTGGACTGAAATATTCCTCAACAGATGTTATTTTAGAAGAGGCTTTCTTATTGCTAAATGAACAACGCAGTGCAGTCTATAGCTAGAAATGGAACGTCAAATACAATATGTTTAAGTACGATAAAAAAGATGATGTCCTACATTAAATTTTATAAATCGAAACGGCTTTTTCGATAAAATCTTAAGACCACATAATGAAATTGGTTATGAAATAAAACATATACAAGAGGAAATTCAGGAAATATGCAGTTTTTTCAGTGTGCAAGCTGTTTATGTCAAGGGAAAAGTGCCGACTGATAAGCTCTTACTAGGAAAATGTGATAAAGAAACACCAGTATTCAACTTAGAAAACTCCAAATGTGAGAGATACCTGCATTCAATACACGATCCTGAAGATGAAGTTAGATATTTAGCTCAATGGGCTCTTGAAAAGATACGTTACACAGAAAAATACATCAGATATCCAAAGACCTAAGCTTCTATTCTTTCTATCAAAAGGATTAAGTATTTTTTTTATTATGTAATTATGTATATTTTTCCAAATATTTTTGGTTTGTTGAATGTATTTTTAAGCAATAAACATGTTTTAACTTACTTTCCATTTTCATCTAAGACTTATAGATAATTTTTACCTCTAGGATACCGTTTGAAACATGAAGGAACATTTTTTCTTAAAATTGAAATGAGCTATTTAAAACATTTTAATGAAATTATGAAATTCGAATAAATCTAGCCAAGGATATTGGACAAAAACTATCAAAGAGAGTGTTTTTAAAAATATCCTAAGTCGTGTGTAATAGTGAAATTTAAGCAACAAACATCTTTAAGCTTAAATCTTCATCTATTTATAGACCTGTTACCTGAAGCATTCACATATCTATTTTCAAATTAAGCTATGATGGATGACAATATTGAAATAGAAGTATCTTTTTACCGTGATTGTATCATCTGTACAGGCTACTATCATGATTTTACCAACTCGTATGGGTCTAATACAATCAATTTAGAGCATGGAGACTTTAGACTAAATGAGATAAATCTAGAGGAGCTGAATTCAAAAAGAATGGAGAGAAACTCAGTTATAGATTGGTCAAGTAAGAAATTATCGGAAGAATAGGTAGCATTAGCACCCTATGAAAGCTCAAAATCACAACGATGTTCATGGAAAAGGAGGTATGGTAAACAAGAAAGAGATCACAATGAAAAAAAAATGTAAGATCAAGAAAATCATGGTCTCACTAAAGGATATCTTCACATTTCTTAAGAAATAACAGAGAAGATTTTTGTAATAGAAATTTGACATTCTGGAAGGAAGCGCGCTAAGTGAGTTTGAATAAACCTAAATTTTTTGTATGTCTCTCTCACTATACCCGTGTGCCTGAGTGAGTGTGCTGCCATCTAAAACTATAGGCGTAAAGATGGCAGCAGTTGAGGTAGTGAAAGGTGTCGCCATCTATAAAAAAAGTGTTTTCCATCTCTTGGATGCAATTGTCTTATGTTCGATCATACCTAGAAACAAGACTTTTTTTTGTTGAAATGTAAGACTTGGAACATTTTTGTAGTGTTATGATGTGGTTTTCCTTATCACGGTTACATTCTCGTGATGTTTCAAAGTTTACTTTGGAATTTTTTCGTTTAAATAAAGACTTGGAATATTTTTATGATGTCGTGTCATGGTTTACCTCGTCACTGTTACATTATGCTGATGTTTCAAAGTTCATTTTGGATTCTTTTTTCGTTGTAATGTAAGACTTGGAATATTTTTGTAGTGTTGTGCCGTGGTTTACCTTGTCACAGTTAAATTCTGTTGATGTTTCAAAGTTCATTTTGGAATTTTTCCTTGACTTGTAAGACGTGTAATATTTTTGTGTTGTTGTGGCGTGATTTATCTCGTCACTGTTACATTCTGTTGATGTTTCAAAGTTCATTTTGGAATTTTTTTGTTGAAATGTAAGACTTAGAATATTTTTGTAGCGTTGTATCGTGGTTTACGCTATCACTGTTACATTCTGTTGATGTTTTAAAGTTCATTTTTGGAATTTTTCGTTGAAATGTAAGACTTTTTGTCATGCGTTTTGTCATGGTTTATCTTGTCACTGTTACACTCTGTTAATGTTCCAAAGTTCATTTTAAAATTTAATCATTGAAGTGTATGACTTGGAATATTTTTGTAGTGCTGAGTCGTGGTTTACCATGTCACAATTACTGTGTGTTGATGTTTCAAAGTTCATTTTGGAATTTTCCGTTTAAATGTAAGAGTTGAATATTTTTGTAGTGTTGTGTAATGGTTTACTTTGTCACTGTTAAATTCTGTTGATGTTTAAAAGTTAATTTTGGAATTTTGTCGCTGAAACGTAAGACTTGGAATATTTTGTAGTGTTGTGTTGTAATTTACCTTGTCACTGTTACACTCTGTTGATGTTTCAAAGTTCATTTTGGTATCTTTCGCTGAAATGTAAGATTTGGATTTTTTTGTAGCGTTGTATAATGGTTTACCTTATCACTGTTACATTCTGTTGATGTTTGAAAGTTCATTTTGGAATTTTTCGTTGAAATGTAAGACTTGGAATTATTTTATAGCGTTGCGTCGTGGTTTACCTTTACACTGTTACACTCTGTAAATGTTTCAAAGTTCATTTTGAAATTTTTTTGTTGAAATGTAAGACTTGCAATATTTTTGTAGCGTTGCGTCGTGGTTTACCTTGTCACTGCTACACTCTGTTAAGGTTTCATACTTCATTTTGAAATTTGTTCGTTGAAATATAAGACTTGGAATATTTTTGTAGTGTTGAGTCGTGGTTTACCATGTCACAGTTACATTCTGTTGATGTTTCCAAAGCTCATTTCGAAATTAGAATTTACTAAGTAGTTGAGTTGATCCCTTCAAAAAATATATAATGGATAATTGGGGCAATCAATATTTATTGCAAATATAATAGCAATACACTCTTATCAGTATCATAATTAATGAGATTAGTCACAAATTGATCAATGGGAGTTCTTCTAAAATGTCAAATTTCTATTACAAAAAATCTCTCTGTTATTTCTTAAGAAATGTAAAGAATTCCTGTAGTGGGACCATGATTTTCCTGATCTTATATTTTTTCGTTGTGATATCTTTCTTGTTTGCCATGCCTCCTTTTCCATGACCGTCGTTGTGATTTTTAGCTTTCACAGGGTGGTACTGCTGCCTTTTCTTCTGATAAATTCTTACTTGACCAATCTATAACAGAGTTTCTCTCCATTCTATCTGAATTCAGCTCCTCCAGATTCATCTCATTTATTCGAAAGTCCCCATGCTCTAAATTGATTGCATTAGACTCATACAAGTTGGTAAAATCATGATAGTGGCCCTTACAGATAATACAATCATAGTAAAAAGATACTTCTATTTCAATATTGTCATCCATCATAGGTTATTTTGAAACTAGCTGTGTGATTGCTTCAGGTAGCAGATCTATAAATATATTTAGTGTTAAGCTTAAAGATGTTTATTACTTAAAGTTCACTATTACACACGATTTAGGATATTTATAAAAATGCTCTCTTGGTTAGTTTTTGTCCGATATCCTTGGCTAGATTTATTTGACTTTCATAATTTCATTAGAATGTTTTAAAAAGTTCATTTCGATTTTTAGAAAAAAATGTTCCTTCATGTTTCAAATAGTATTCTAGAGCTAAACATGGTGTATAAGTCGTAGATGAAAGTGGAAAGTAAGCTAAAACATGTTTATTGCTTAAAAATATATTCAACAAACAAAAAATATTTGGAAAAATATACATATTTACATATTTAAAAATGCTTAACCCTTTTGATAGAAGGAGCAGAAGTTTAGGTCTTTGGATATCTGATGCATTTTTACCTGTCAGGTATCTTCTCAAGTACCCTTTGAGCGAAATAGCTAATTTCTTCTTCCGGATCATGTGCTGAATGCAGGTATATCTCATACTTGAAATCTTCCAAGTTGAATAATGGTATGTCTCAATCACATTTTCCTAGTAAGAGATTATCAGTCGGCACGTTTCCCTTAACATAAACAACTTGCACACTGAAAAACTGCATATTTCCTGAATTTTCTCTTGTACATGTTTTATTTCATTGCCATTTTCATTACTTGGTCATATGGTTCTGTCATAAAAGCCGTGCCAATTTACAAAATTTAATGCTGGACATCTTCTTTTTTTATCGTATTTAAGCATATTGTTTTTGACGTTCGATTTATATTTATAAATTTCACTGCGTTGTTCATTTAGCAATAAGAAAGCCGCTTCGAAAGTAACAGCAGCTGAGAAATATTTCAGCGCAATATGCTCTGTGTTAAGAATATGAAACAAATGTTAAAATATGGTAAATAATTGTTCAGGATAACCTTAGTCAAAATTTTCCCCAAGATGTGTGTGAAAACGGTGTCGCAGTGTAATTACGCCCTCATATTTGAATTTTGTAAGCCTTGGATCTATTAAACCCAGGGAAAAGAATGAAAATGTGTAAAAATATTATTAAGTTTAACCTTGGAAACGAAGCGTTATTCTAATATACTATTTGCAGTCCTTAGCTATTACGAGATATCACTTATGTTTAATGTGCATAATTATATGTACTACCTTATTCAACACTGAAAGTATGTATCCCCTCATTTATTGAAAAAAAGCATACACGTCATTAAATATAGCCTTGGAAGAGAAACATTATTCTGACATTCTCCTTTCGGTTTTACTCAGATCAATCCTTAGATCCTAAAAAGAGTCATCGTCCTAAAAGGGATCCATGTAATCTAATCCCCTTTGATCCGTAAAAATAATAAAAATATGTAATATTTCTAGTCCGTAATAATAATAATAAAAAAAATTTATAAATCCTAATAGGGATCCATGTAATCCAACCCCCTTTGATCCGTAAAAATAAAAAAAATATGAAAAATAATGCTTAAAATGGGTAAGGTTTAAACTCTGTGTCTTAAAACTCTCAAAACACTGGTCCCCTAAGCCGTAGAAAATATTAAGGATATGAAACAAATGTTAAAATATGGCAAATAATTGTTTAAAATGGACAAGTGCTAGGACACCTTTTGTAATTTAAAAAATTGATTTTAAAAATAAAATCAATTTTATACGAAAAAAGGTATTTTTCTATAGCACATTTTATAGCTCATTTTCTTCAGATTAGGAATTTGTCACATCTACGTGCTTTTGTAATGAACCAAATAATATTTTAAATAAAATCAATGTTTTTACAAAGAACTTTTGCCATTATAAGAAGCTTGTAGCCATAGTTATGTAAAATTAGAATGATTCCTAAAAATTTTTAATAAATTAATTTTATTTAACTGCAAAGTGCCAAAAAATTTATTGTGTCTGAGCAATAACGTTAGTTTTTTAATTCAAACCAGAAAATACCTAAAAGTTTTGAAAGTAATTTGGTTTTCCTTTTGCTTAAAGTGACTCGTTACGTCAAAATGAGATTCCAAATGTAGTCATTCATTTATCCAACAAAATGTCCGTTGGAAGGCCCAAAAAACGAAAATTTGCAATTGCAGTTACCATAAATGATGATTCTTTGGAACCAACACCTGAACTATCAAACGTGATAAGGTGTGAAATTCGACAATCTGGCCAATTAATTGTGACAGCACCAATATGGCCAGCTTAAGCAAAGGCCATTGCTAAATTGTCTGAAGTAATCAAAATCAAAAACTTGACATGCGACACCGAACATGTGAGCGAGTCAATGAAAATAAACCTGGACAGCAAGAATCAAAACGTGTCAAAATTGAAAAGATAGCGATCATGATTGGTTTTAGGATTTTGACATGGATAAGGTTATTAATACCAACCATACCTTTGAAAATCGAAATCTGGACTAAATAAACCGTAGGAAGAAAAATAAATTTTGTCCAACCACCTGAACAATTAAAAGAAACAAAGGTTCGGCGATATGTCTTTCATAATGTTAAAATACAAGCTGAGGCAAAAGTTAAAGGTCCGATAAAGAAAAGGATTTTACAAAGGCACTACTCCTAATTTAAGGTCTATTTGGACGTCATGGCATCAAGAAAAAACTAAAATTGTCTGCGTTTAGGTGAAAAGCAACAGCGAGATCCCATATGTAGTAGCATGCCGCGTGCCGAGTGCCGGGGCCTGACGGCAAAGAAAAAAAACTGTTTTTTATTTTGGAATAAAAAACTGTCATAATCAAATATCTTTGAATAGACACGGCACTTCGTATCGAAGGAGTTGTCTTAGAACCTTTGAAAAGGGCTCATTCGATTGGAAATTGGAAGGGTTTGTGCTCTTTTCGATAGTTAAAAGTGATTGGAAGGCAACTAACACCCCTTCCACGCCCACTATTTCCCCAAACACATCCAATCAAAATTTTGAGATAGCCATTTTGTTCAGCTTAGTTGATTTCCTAATAGAAATTATGTCTTTGAGGAGGACACAACCCCACAGCCTTCAGGGCAAGCGTTGTAAGTTATGCCCTGGGGACATATTTGGTTTTTATAGAAAGTGTTGTCGTAGAAACTTCAAAAAAGGCTCGTTTGATTGGAAATTCAAAGGGCTAGTGCCTTTTTTAATAGTCGAAAGTGATTGGATGACAATTTACCTTTTTAGATAGCCGTTTTGTTCATAGTATTTAAAAGTTTAGGTCTTTGAGGTCTTTGAGGAAAATTAGGTCTTTGAGGATGATAACCCCCCTCAGAGTTATCGGGGCAAGGGTTGTAAGTTATGCCCTGGGGGCATATAAGGTTTTTATAGATAGTGATGTTGTAGAAACTTAAAAAAGGGCTCATTCGATTGGAAATTAGAAGGGATAGTGCCCTTTTTAATAGTCGAAAGTGATTGGAGGATAACTAACACCCCTTTCACTCTCCCTATTTCCCCGAACACATCCGATTAAACTTTTGAGATAGCCATTTTGTTCGACGTAGTTAAAAAGTCCGGAAATTATGTTTTCGAGGATGACACTTCTCCCACAGCCCTCAGGGCAAGGGTTGTAAGTAATGCCCTTGGGGCATATAAGATTTTTTTAATAGAAAACGTTGTCGTAGAAACTTCAAAAAGGAATCATTCGATTGGAAATTGAAACGGCTAGTGCCCTTTTTTACACTTGAAAGTGATTGGATGGCAAGTAACCCCCATTTCACGCTCACCCTTTCCCCAAACACATTCAATCAACAATTTTGAGATAGCAATTTTGTTCAACGTAGTGGAAAGGTCAGTAAATTATCTCTTTGAGGATGACAACCCCCTCACAGCCCTCAGGTCAAGGGTTTAAATTATGCCCAGAGATGTATAAGATTTTTATGGAAAGCGTTGTCGCAGAAACTTCAAAAAGAGCTCTCGATTGGAAATTGAAAGGGAAATTGAATACTACCACAAATCAGCATCGATAAATAAATGAAACCCAAAACGAACAGAAATTACAATTAATAACCGAGTCAAACTTAAACGAGCAGAAATTAAAATGAGTAGGGCTCAAAAACCCCTATGCCATCCCAAGGCCAGAACATAATTTGCACTTTATTGAAAAATACAAATGAATGTGGATTGTCAGTTTAATATACATATACTGATATTTAGCAATCAAAATGTTAAAATTATTTGATTTATTAAAGTTATGAAAGTAAAAACACTTTCTTTTAGTAAATATTTTTTCAGTAAAGTGCAAATTATGTTCTGGCTTTGGGATGGCATAGGGTTTTGAGCGCTACTCATGTTAATTTCTGCTCATTTTGAGTTTGACTCTGTTATTTATTGTAATTTCTGTTCGTTTTGGGTTTCATTTATAAATCGATGCTGATTTGTGGTATTTTCACGCTTGGTCGATTTTTTGTTTTATTTTTGCTCATTTTTGGTTTAATGGGGTTCTTAACTTTTCTTTGAAAAACTTACTTTGTGGGAAAAGTTTTTTTAATTAATAAGACTAAAAGATAAAACTTAAAACGCTCATACCATAGTAACTGGTTATTCTCTTCAAACACTTAGTTTAAAGAAATCAAAAGAAAAAGTTATTTAAAAAAAAATTAAAAGTCACATTAACCTTAAAACCAGAAGTCCTTTTTAATAATTCAAACTCGAAACAGCCAAAAATTACTATCAAAGATTAAAAGAAACCAGAAATAACTAAAAAAATAAAATAAATAAAGTTGAGATGAAACATATCCAATAAGACATGTGTACATGATAGAGCTGAAGTAGCATGGCAAAGAAATATCGTTTTCATAAACACCTAGGGGACAATTTTGACTCCAATGATGCATTTTGAATTTTGACTCCATACTCCAATGATTTTTGGAACAAAACATTGTTAATAAGTTTTTTTTGGCGGGGGGGGGGCGGGGGCCTTGGATAGAGGCCCATGGATCAGCGTCCATGATTTTGGAATAAAAATCCGTTAATAAGTTGTTTTTTAGTGGGGAGATCAGGCCACAAAGGGAGGGCTGGTGGTTAGCTTCCATGATTTTTGGACTGGGGGGAAGGGTTCGAGGAGGGAAGAGAAGGGTTAAGCTCCTTTGATTTTGGAAAAAAGAATCGTTAATAAGCTTTTTAGGGGGGAGAGGTCGGGCTATAGAGGGTATGCTAGCACTTGGGGACTATAAGCGATTATTTACCATATTTCACATTTGTTTCGTATTTTTAATATTTTCTTGGGCTTGTGGGGTGAGGTTTGAGAGTTTTAAGATATTATTTACTGTATTTTAACATGTTTTTCATTATTTTCACGGGGTTTAATAGATCCAGTACATGAAAACATTCAACCTTAAGAGCATAATGACACTCCAATTCCGTTTTCACACGCATCTGAGGGCCATTTTACCTAAGGACATACTAGCTTTTGAAAATTTTAAGCAATTATTTACCATATTTTAACACATGTTTCATATTTTAATATTTTCTATGGCTTATGGGGTGAGGTTTGAGAGTTTTAAGATATTATTTCCCGTATCTGAATTTTTTTCATTATTTTCAGGGGGTTAATAGATCCAATTCATGAAAACATTCAACCTCTAGAGCATAGTAACACTGCAATACCGTTTTCACAAACATCTGAGGGCCATTTCAGTAGGAACCCATTATGCAATACTGATTACACATAATTTATTCATGGTTCTGTTTGTTGATGGTTACATGGTTTGATGTTGTTTCTTAGTTCTGTTCTGTTTGTTGATGGTTGTGTGGTTTGATATTTCAATGCCTATTCAATACAGACAGAAGTTTACATCATTACCAGATAAGAGCGTCTATGGTTATGTGGTTTGATATTGTTTCTTAGTTCTGTTCTGTTTGTCGATGATTATGTGGTTTGATGTTTCATAGATTTTTCTAAGCCTAATGGATACAGACAGAAGTTTATATCGTTGCCAGATAAGAGCGTCTATGGTTGTGTGGTTTGATGTTGTTTCTTAGTTCTGTTCTGTTAGTTGATGGTTATGTGGTTTGATGTTTCATAGATGTTTCTAAGCATAATGGATCCGGACTGAAGTTTACATCATTGCCAGATAAGAGCGTCTATGTTTATGTGGTTTGATGTTGTTTCTTAGTTCTGTTCTGTTTGATGATGATTATGTGGTTTGATGTTTCATAGATGTTTCTAAGCCTAATGGATACAGACGAAAGTTTACATCATTGCAAGATAAGAGCGTCTACCGGGACAGGATTGTTGATCCACTTATGGAATTAGAAATGACATCACTTGATTTCTAGGAATTATGCGGGACTCTAAACAGATGGAAATTCCATTTTTAAATGTGGCTTCTCTGGTCTTTAGGCTTAGCGACAGCTGTGTAATGCTTAATCAAACATTTCATACCATAACACACATGCAATACTGCTACTACTACTACTACTAACAACTCACCGCAGCACCAAGCTGCCTAAGGCCAACACAGCTACGCACGCTCCTCCTCCACCCCAATATATTCAAAGCCTCCCTTTTTACACCCGCCCACGAAGTTCCCATTTCCTTTAAATCTTTCTTTATGACGTCCTCCCACTCCAGACGGGGACGACCTGCTTTCTGTTTAGCCCTAGAAGGTTGGCCTAAAAGAACCATCTTCGGCAATATGTCATCCTTGATCCGCACAACGTGCTCTAGCCACCTTAACCTTTCTTTCATTATAGCCCTAGAGAGCGGTATTGAACCACATTTTTTGTATAGCCTATTGTTTGAAATACGGTCAGTTAGCCCGGTACCCAGAACAATCCTTAAGCAATTTCTCTGGAAAATATCTAGCAAATCTTCATCCAGTTTTCGGAGCGTCCATGCTTCAGAGCCATATTTGACCACTGTCATACCAGACCAAAACACACAGACGAGGAAGCACACGCAGTAAACTAATTACAGAATCTAACAAACTGACTCCCACACTCAAGGCACATGTAATTTCCAAATGTTTTACACACGTAACGAAAGTAGCCAAGACCATCATAAGTGAACATTATATTTTCATCCCAATATATCAGACTCGCATTTTGTCTCAATTCTCACCCATTTACTCCAAGATTTCTAGGATTGTTCTTTAAAAAACATAAATTTCCATTTAAAAGCCAGTGAGGGACTCCTTCACACCCATAATTCTTCTCTAAAACCTAAGGGTGTAAGGAGAAAACTTTCAGGGGGGTTCATTTACTTCACCCCATGATTGTCCTTTAAAACCAAAGGGGAAAACCCTCATGAAGTTCATTTACTCCAAGATTTCTAAGATTGTTCTTTAAAAAACCGAAATTTCCATTCAAAAACCAGTGAGGGACTACTTCAACCCATAATTCTCCTCTAAAACCTAAGGGTGTAGAGGGAAAACGTTCAGAGTGTTCATTCAATCCAAGATTTCTAAGATTGTCCTTTAAAAAACTACATTTTTATTTAAAACCGGCGAGAAACTCCCTCACTCCATAATTTTCCTCTAAAACCTAAGGGTGTAGGGGGAAAACCTTCAGGGGGCTCATTTACTCCAAGAACACCCCTAAGAAAACCTTATTTCTTTTTAAGAAACAAGCAACCTAAATTTCCATTTAAAAACCAGTGAGGGACTCCTTCACCCCATAATTTTTCTCTAAAACCTAAGGGTGTAGAGCAAAAACCTTCAGGGGTTTCATTTACTCCAAGATTTCTAGTATTGTTCTTTAAAAAACCTAAATGTGGGGTCATGGAGATCTCACCCAAAATTAATTGTTTAATTTTCTTGTTAATGTCCGTGTATTTTTGAATTCTAGTATTCGCGAAAATTTTGCAGACTCGGAGAAAATATTAACAAGTGCTTTCACGTTCATTGAATTTTTCAGAGTCTCCCCTCTGAATTCTATTATAGAAATGTAGGGTCTTGGAGATATTGCCCAAAAAGTAATTATATTAATTTTCGTGTTAATGCCCGTTAATTTTTTAACTTTAGCATTCGCGGAAATTTTGCAGATTTGGAGAAAATATCATAAAACTTAAAAAGAACTTATTGCGGGCAAAGTTGAACACTTTTTTGGTACAAGTTCTTTCATGTTCCATGAATTTTTCAGAGTTTACCCCTTGATTTTATTTAAGAAATGTAGCGTCTTGGAGATCTTACATAAAATTAGTAGTTTCGACTAGTATTCACAGAGATATTTCAGATTTGGAGAAAATATTATAAGACCTAAAAATAACTTTTTTGCAGACAAAATTGGAAACGGTCCTGGTACTAGTGCTTTTATGTTTAACTTACACAGGATAGGTTAGGTAAACTTAGGTTAGGTGAGGCGTCATCTAACCTAACTTAACCTAACCTAGCCTTAGTAGGCTGAGGAGTGTCATGGGTTGAAGGAGTCACTCACTGGTTTTTAAATGGAAATTTAGGTATTTTAAAGAACAATCCTAGAAATATTTGAGTAAATGAGTTTTTGGAGTTAAATTTTTAGTTAAATCTTATTCATTAACCCACAATACTTCATTGAATTGAAAATTAATAGGTTCTGTTTTCTAAATGTAAACAATTTTCTAAGGGGTTGACCTTTAACTTGGTTAACCTTAAGATTTACCGGCTGTTTTCTATACTTTTGATATTCCATATAGTACAAACTTCTACTTGGTGTTTCTTCTTAGCAGAGTTGCGGTTGCGACCTAATGCTAATACAATTATAACTTTCTATTGAAAAAAAAAACACCGAATAACAATTTCGACACGAAAAGCTTGACCATAACAATTACGTCCAAGTCTATATCTATCAAGTAAATCAATCAGTATAGCGGCATCTGCGTCTAGAAACTGGTAGCAAATTGTTCTTGATCAAACACACTATCATTATTGCTCTCATTTAGTAAGGTTTACAGGCACTTTACACATGGAAGCAGGAGTCAGTCAATTGATAAACTCGCAACCATAATAAAGGAAAAACAGTATTTTTTAAAGTTAAGACGGGTATCGACCTGTCTTCTATTAAAATTTTCTAAGGCTTAGAAATAGGAAAGGAGTTGAAAGTGGGGCAAAAATTACCTCTTCCAGGGATATGATTTATAATTTGACTTTATTCCTGAAATTTCAGTCTTATGCAACTATTTTGCAACTATTTTCCATGGTAGTGATAAGCTCCTCAGTACGAATGGCTCCTAATGCACGTTACAGAAGGTTCTGCTGGGACTAATAGTGCAAATTTTCTCAGACAAATAGGAAAATCAATTGGGACCAAAATCCGCTTACCCTAATCACAAGTTACAAAATCTTTTTAGACCTTGCCCCAAAAACTAACCAAAAATGAACTTCAACTCAATCACTCTGAGCTGCTACCAAGACATTGCCGATATGCTATTTTGAAAACTGAATCCATACAATTTGTCTGTGCCCCTACGCAAATCAAAATTCTAGGTCCACTTAGCGTCAATAGTTATCCTCGAAGTTTTAAATCGGTCCGTCAAGCCGTTTCTGAGATACCACAAATTTCCTATGCTGATGTCCTGGTAAGACATAAATTATTTTTACTTACCTCGCTACTTATCCACGAATAGATTCTATTGTAGTCCCATGGTGACCATTACTGCAAAAATGGTTTGATGGACTGAACCTGAAACCTTTCTAGTCCCACCCCCACTGCCATCTCTCCCGTACGATTTTAATAGCCTGGATACATCCAGTGAATTAGGATTTTCCCCTTCCCAAAGTATAGTTTTTAGGCCAACTTGACCCACAATACCCTGAAAGTTTTAATTCGATCTGGATTAACCGCAAACCGTCTGGATTATTCTCTCGGAGAATAACCTGTTGTTTCAGGAGTATACCCTTAGGTAACTCTAGGACGATCTTGACCCAGGAAATAGCCCTAAAAGTCTCGAGCCGGTCAAACGACCGATACCAAAGACGCCCTTCTCTTAGACAGAAACCTGTCTTTAATAATGGACAACTTAAGTAATTTAGATTTATTGCCTCTTCGGCTTATTGGGACAAGCAAATACCTGAGGCATTGTTATTAGAATTTTTAACTGGCCAGAACAGAATATTTGTCTCAAAAATTTGATTTCCTATACCATAGGGGGAGCTACCCGGAAACAAAACAGTACCCAGACGGGTTGACTCCCTTCCAATCACCTTCAGCTATTAAACAGGCACTAGAGCACTTACTTTCCAAGCAGTCGAGTCATCCTCCTAAATTTCTACAACAACGCCTTCCATTGCAAATGGTCGAAGTAAAATGAAAGATAAGAGACGCTTCTCTGTTGCCTCTGAAAAAGTTTCAACCATCATGGAGTTTCCCTTTTATCGTCCACACCCTTAATCAGTTAATCTTTGTTTAAACATTTGAGCCAAAACCGGAGTGATGTTGAAACTGTCTTTCTATTTTAAACAATAGAAATAGAATTCTAAAAAGATCCCACACTACAAATTCATGTTCTTTACATTCTGAAATAAACAACTGGAAAGAGAGAAGTGTTCCACGTTCCAGCTATTGGAATAGGTCCAGTGACACGGCGAGTTTATATTTGTCAGTTAGATTAGCTAGTGTAGCACACCAATGTATCTAATATTTCTAGGATTATTAGTAATGTGGTAATTAAAAGATTAATAATGAAACAGTAATTAACTAACGCTTATATTTCAATTACTGATTATTTATTAGTGTAAAAAAATTTTTCAAGTGTTATTAAAGAGCGTATAGCAATAAAACATGAAAATCAAAGTATTTTAAAACTAGAATGACTTCCTCCTCCCTAACACTCCCTCTGTACCCTAAAGTTTTACTTTAGCCCTTTACTGAAACAATTTTGAATGTGACAAATATAGTTAGTGAGTAGTTTTATAAGTGGTGTGTTTACCGATTGCCTTTCAAAAATTTTGAAAGGAAAATTTTGTTAATTGACGCAAGTGAGTGGCCTTTCCATTCTTGAAACCTTGTAAAAAAAAAAAAAAAAATAATTTTTATCACCTTTCAATTCCCCTTCCGTTTGCTTATTCGCTCTTGAAGCATTGACAGCAAAATTCAAAATTTGCTAAAAGGAGTGAGAGTTTTT
>NC_142805.1:63834645-63862836 GCF_049724085.1 Artemia sp. Qi Xiang Cuo
CATAAAACATAAATTGGTAGCTTATTAATTGATGCTCTGGCTTTTTGTGATATTAAGCATCTTAATTGACAGAGAATCTTAAGATGTTATTTGAAAAACCATAAGCCTGTTGAATATAATACGATTGCCTTAAGCATCTTAATTGAATATAAATGTCCTTCTTGAAACCTATATTCAGTATAACAACATAACATTAAATATAAGATGGTTAAAAAGTACAGAATATGCTTATACGAATTAAAAGAAGCACAAAAATGAGTTTCCATGAAATATAAATTTCTAGCTTATTAAGTGGTGTTCTGACTTTTGGTAATTTTAAGCATCTTAATTTACAGTAGAAAATGTCCTGTTTGAAAAGCCACATTCAACATAATAGCATAACATCAAAGATAAAATGGTTACAAAGTACAAAATATGTTTATAAGGATTAATAGAAGCACAAAAATTAGCTTACATGAAATAGAAATTTCTAGCCTATTAAGTGATGTTCTAACTTTTTGTAATCTTAAGCATCTTAATTGACGGTGAAAAATTTCCTGTTTGAAAAGCCATATTCAACATAACAGCATAAAATCAAATATAAGATGGATACAAAGTACAAAACATGTTTATAAGAATTAATAGAAACACAAAAGTGAGCTTCAACGAAATATAAACTTTTAGTCTATTAAGCAATATTCCGAGTTTTTGCGATCTTAAGCATCTTAATTGAGAGTGAAAAATGTTCTTTTTGAATACCTATTCTTAATACAGAGCGTAAAATATATTTATACGAATTAATAGAAACACAAAAATGAGCGTTCATGAAATATAAATTTCTAGCCAATTAAGTGATTTTCTGACTTTTTGTAATCTTAAGCATCTTAATTGACAGTCAAAAATGTCCTGTTTGAAAACCCATATTCAGCATAATAACATAACACCAAACATAAGACAGTTAAACATAGACAGTTACCATAAATTGGTAGATTATGGTAGCTAATGGGTGTTCTTTTTGTTCTATTTATTGACAGTGACTCTAAAGGTGATTTTTGAAAAACGGTATCACAGTTCAAAATAAAATGGTTACCAAGTGTAAAGTATAATTACCTAAATTAATAGAAGCACAAGAATTGGCTTCTAAGAAGTGTAAATTGCTAGCCTATTACTTTTACTTAATTGTTATTAAATAGGTTATTATCACTTAATTCCCTACTGGTTGTTTTACATTTGTTTAATAAGAGTTACACGTACACTTTAAACTTAAGAGAAAAAAAATATCGTAAGTAAATTAAAGATAAAGAAGGGATGATTTAAAACAGATTTGCCTCTTCTTAAAAACCCAAAATACACAAGAAGTGCAATACATTTTAAAATATTGTAAGAAACATCACAGTTTCTTGAGTAAAAATCCATCTTTTCAACTTTTGTGAAAGTTAAACATTCATTCTAAAATAAGATAACCTAAATTGAATTGGGTTGGAATTTAGAAAATGAAAAAAATTTCTACTTGGCAATCCCAAGGGTGATGTATCTATCGAGGGCCTTTCAAAACCATTTGAACTAAAAATTTTACTGTTTAATGCAAATCCGAAAAAAACAAACCCTGTCATTTTTTAGGTATTTTGACAATTTTTTTACATAATGTTCCATAAATATTACTTTTGTGTTAGAATATTTATTTTTGAGGTTGAGTATGAAGGGGGGCCAAGTATGTTCATGCAAAGGATAATTTATGCTCCTTTAAGCTTTAGGATTACTGCTTAAACTCATTTGAAAATGTTTATTTATACCCATATTTATTTCTGTTCCTTCTTACTATTATTTTTAATGTTATCATTTAAATATAATCCTTAGTCTTGACTCTTTACGCTTTTGACTTCTGAATAACAGTTTGACTGACAGAATAACAGTTACGAGTTTGACTTTTGTATAACAGTTGCTTTCAGAATAAAGGCTCTATAGACTCACATTTAACAGACAATAACAGAATAACAGTTACGAGTTTGACTTTTGTATAACAGTTGTTTTCAGAATAAATGCTCTATAGGCTCACATTTAACAGACAAAAACAGAATAACAGTTACGAGTTTGACTTTTGTATAACAGTTACTTTCAGAATAAAGGCTCTATAGGCTCACATTTAAGCTAACTTATTATCACAATGGTCTGATATCAAACTAACACCAAACCAACACTGAACATAGATGAGAATCCTCCACGCTGATCAAATATAATCAACAAAACAATGGATAAGAAGGAAAGACAGAAAAAAAGTACGAGGGAAAAGAAAATGAATGATAAAAATAATTATAGTATTAACAGAAAGTATTAAGCAACAGATAGTTTTAAGTGTTAGTATTAGCTGCACCACCTTTTCGTAGTATTGTTTCTGAAACTGAAAGGTTATATTCGTTTTCTGATTGTTAGAAACTAATTTTCAATTGTTTAATTTTTTTTCTCGATTGTTTGTACTGCCTGTTTGGGTCAAAGTTTATGTTCTGAGGTTAAAAATTATCCTTTATTCTGGCTTGATTTCTCTTCAAACATAAAAAAGGATACCAAGGCTTCAAATATCCGTTTTGAATAGTCTTCTTATACTTCTGACTTCAATCGTATTATTCTCAGTCATGTTGAGTCTTGTAGTGTAATGCTTATCCAAATCAAACCCCGTTTTCGGTTGGCTTTCAGGTTTTAAAAAAATTGCAAGCTTTATCGCGCTAATGAGTTATGCAAGGTAATTAAAATTAAAGTGCTTATCGTTAAAACTAATCGTGAGTAAAAATCGACCCAATCGTGACCGAAACTCGAAAAAACGATAACAAATTTGCTTTTTATGGTGATTCTAATTAGCACAAAATCCATTAAGGTGGAAGTTAACTATCAAAAGTAGTCAGAATCAGAAAAAATCGTGCGATTGTCGAGACAGAAATAAACCTGTCAAAAAAAGAATCAATCTTTATGAGAAATAAACTAAGTCAGCATATCAAAGAACCGTATAAAAGAAGCGTGAAATGCCGGACGCAGAAGAAGGATGACACATAAGCGTATATCTTTTATTTCCGTTTGTCTTCCAGGGTAATGATAGGTATTATGCTAGGAGTTTTAACATATCCGGGGGTCTTAAGACGAAATTCGCAAGCTTTTTACTACAAAGGTCATATTTTTTTTTCGAGAATAAATTTCAGAGCTGGTTGTGTATTTGTCTCTTTTTCTATTTTGTATTAGTTTTTCCGAAGGGAAACTTTGGAAAAACTTGGGAGATGGGCTGGAGGTGGGGAGATGGAAAACTTGGAGATGGATGGAAAACATTGGGAGATAGGGCTAACATTCCCATTGTTTTAGATGCCAGGGGAGGCGGAAAAAAACCTCTGGTGTAGCTGCAATTAAATATTGAGAAAAGAGTCGTTAGAACGGTCAAAGTTAGTAAGTAAGTAAGTTTAGTAAGTTTAGTAAGTTAGTAAGTTTAGTAAGTCTAGTAAGTTAGTAAGTTAGTAAGTTTAAGTAAGAGAATAAATCACACAAAATTAAATTACTGATTTCTGCTATTTTATAGCTTATTTCTAGGTTCAAGTTTTTCTATTAATGTAGTACCTTATCTTACTTGTACCAAGTTTCTCTTTAATGTAAGTAGTGGGGAATAAGAGAGGGAGGCAGCTTCCTTACCATTTGAGAAACCCCTAAATAAACAGCTCATTGTGATAAACTGTAAGCAAAGAGCGACGCTTTTATATAGAAACTAAATTATTGAAAAACAAATTTTTGATGACAATATATGAACAGAAAAAATCCATTCTTCATGCTTATTCTCAATAAAAAAAAATTTAATCGTAATTATCACTAATATGCGCTAATTTGATGGATTTCCAAATTTTTAGCATAAGAATGTTTACATTATTTTGGAAAAAAAGTTAAATACCCTCTAGAAAGTAAGTATGCAAGGAAACGCTATTTGTCTGAGAGCCCCAAAGCAACTATCTACAAACAGGGCTGTCACGTATGGGGGGAGGGGGATGCCCCTCCCCCAATATTTTCGGTCACTCGGTAAAAAAAAAACGGTAAAATCGTGGCACTTTGCGCCACGATTTTTCCGACAAAAATGCTTTGTTCGATTCAATAAAGACCAAGACAATACTGACATGTCATCTAAAGAACTTTTGAACTCGATCGGTTAACACAGCAGTTTTACCGAGTCCTGCCGTGATTTTACAGATGGCGCCACAACTTTTTATTTGGTTAAATAATTCGCATTAAAATAGTGGCATAATATGTACCGAAATCTAAATCTCGGTTGGTAAATGCAGTGGTTTTACCGACTCGTGCAGTGATGTTACGCATTGTATTTGAAACGGTCATTTTGGTAATTAAATTGACAAAAAACAGTTGTTAAAAATGTCTATTAAGTCGGTAAAATCCCTTACTCCCCCCCCCCCCCAAGCCTTTTGGCTAATTACAACACTGCCTACAAGAGGGCAAGATCATATATTTTTTTCTCGAGAATGGAAGTGGCTGTTTTTTGGGGAGGGGGGGGGGGGGGTCATTATGTCAAACCAGAAGTAATAGATGTTCACAACACGGTTCATTCAAACAGAAATTTAAAGTTTACTTTACTCTTTATAAGTAAATAAAAACTGAGGCTTGCCCGAGCAAAGTGTCATTTTCTACCATTTGTCCTGCTAAGCAACACTTTTTGTTTGAATCATGCTACCATACAGAAGTTTTTGAGATAGCCAACTGACTTCGGACTGTTGAAAGGATATTTGCATGTATTCCAAGTCTGAAAGAACACAGTGGCGCACAATGGCACTTTTGCGCCTAAATCTAAACAGCCCATAAAAAAGATTTACTATTAGAAAAGCATTTACCCCCCCCCCAAAAAAATGTCGGTTATGCAGTGTTATACAGTTGCACACCAGTTATTAGGGAACTTAAGGGTATTTTTGAAGAGGGGGGTAACTATGACCTGAAAAACTGCAATATGGGTATTGTAGTGAAAGATCACCTCTTATAAATAATTCTGAGACCACACTGGCTAATCATGATAAACAAAAAAATACAAAAAAAGATCTCCGCTTGACTGTCCTCAGTGCACAATAATAACATAAAAATTACTAATAAAAATACAAGGATATTATAAAAAATCTCAAACCTTAAAACAAAGCACAACTAAAATTTGACGACCCTTTCCATGTAACGGTGAAAGGGTAACTGAATAAAAAAAATGCAGTAGGAATACTGAATGGGAATTCAATTTTTTAATTTATACAGAGCATTTTTAAAAGCTGAACGCTTTCCAGGTAAAACATCATCACAGATTAGTTTAGGTTGCAAGATGTGATTTATTTTTATTTAAGTAAAAACGATCAGAATTAATTAGTTCATTATAAATGGGGCTTAAATAGGTTTCTCCAGTGTCTCTATTGAGAGCAACCTTTCGGTGAATGTACTTTTTTTTTTATCTCAACTGCCTCCCTGAAAACTTGGATGAGACCTTTAGCAGGGGCAATAATGGAGGTGTTATTGAATAAAACGAAATGGTGCGGGTTGTCATACACATATTGAGCCAAGGCAGAATCAAAAGTCGTCAGGCCTTTGGTATAGCTCCATAGCTTTGTTGATTGAGGACCTGTTTTCCAACAATCTCTCCCCCAATAGCTGGTGGGTTCTTCCGACATAGAAACAGCCGCAAGAACATGGAACCCTATAAATACCACTACCAAAAATAGGGCTCTTTTTATCTTTGCCGCTATTAAAATAGTTCTGTATTTTATTAGAATTTTTGAAGGTGACATTTAAGTTATGTCTTTTTAGAATTCTTTGCAGTTTGTCAACTAATTTGGGAAAATAGGGCGAAACAGTAAAGAACTAGACTATTTGTCTTGATTTTTCTCTGTCTACAATTAGCCATGTCTCAGATAATTCAATTCTGGGATTATATGAGCTCCTGAACAAATTCTTATAACACGATCAACTAAAGATATAACTACTCCTCTTTTTACGCAAAGAGGGTGGTTGGAAGAGAAATGCAAATACCTATCATTATGTGTAGGTTTTCTATAAATCGAATATTCAAGACTGAGAGATTTGTTGAAGATTAAGACGTCTAAAAAAGACAGTTTATGATTGTCATCCAGTTCCAAGGTGAACTGAAGGTTTGAATCCAAACTCTTAAGATGAGACAAAAAAAATGGTAAGTTCTATCTCTACGTGATTCCACACAGAGATAACATCATCGACAAACCGGCCCCAGAACCGGTGTTTCAGAAAAAAAGTATTCAAAGCGGAGGTTTCAGTAAATTTCATGTAAAAGTGACCAAAAAAGGTGAAAGGCTCGTACTCATTGGGAGGCCATTTATTTGGGTGAAAAATTGATTATTGTACCCAAAATATAAGGAATATCTATTGCAAAGGCGAACAAGTCACATAATGGTTTCAATATCTAATGTTTTGTAATCCATCTGGTCAATATTATCTTCTAGTTTCTGTTGAAGAGCAAATTCACATTTTTTTTTTTATATCACATGAAGTATGCATCGAAATGGCATCAAAACTTGCTAAAATTGTGTCTTTTTTAATATCAAGGTTTTTTAATTTTTCCACAAGGTGTATAGAATTTTTAATGTAAGAAGCTTGCGTCAACATAAGAGGACAAAAAATTGTGGATAACCATTTTCCTAGTCTGGAAGCTGGCGAACTATAAGAGGCCACAATTTGGCTCAGGGGAACTCTATCTTTATGAGTTTTTCTGAGACCATAGAATTTAGGAGCGGAGCACCCTTTAGGATAAAACTTTTTGTACATTTGTGGAGTAATGAGTCTTTCATTTTGTAAAATTCCCAGCTCTTTTCGTACTTCACGGGTGAACTTGTCGGTGGGGTCTGAATCTATAGGTTTATAAATGTTCCTGTCATTCCAGCCGTTGCATATTCAAGCCTCGCATCAAGGCTTCTAAATATTGACTCCGAACTCAAGCAAATCCGTGAGAAAATTGTGTCTTATGATTTAAATTTCCCTCCTCTTAGTGACCCCAGGCCCCAGCCAATCGCTGATAATCAGGCCGTTATTGTCATTTCAAAAGTTCCATCTCACCTTAATAATCCTGCAAAATGCCGTGAAGTGATTGACCTTATACCTGGTCATGACTGTATTCATAGCATAAAGCCCTCCGGCGATAAATTAGTGGTGTGGATTGACCAGACTGCTGCTAAGGACTTTTGCGATTCTGTTCCCTCTATAATGAGTAACTGTGACATCAAAGTAAATGAAACAAAATATATAGGTATTGTGAAAGGTTTATCAAATGCCTTTGACGTGAGCATGCTAATTGGCTGTAGCAATATTAAGGATGCAAAACGAATTGGCAATTCTTTTGCTGCTAAAGTGTTTTTTGAAAATGCAATTGCTCTTGCTAATGCACTGAAGCTTGGTGTGAAAGTTGGTTATGAGATTTTCCGTGTTCATGAGTTCCAGCGTCCACCGAGGTGCTGCTATAATTGCCAATCGCCTAATCACCTGAAGTCGTCTTGTAATAACCCTAAACGTTGCTCCCACTGTGCAGAAGAGCATGGATCGTCGCGCGATTCCCCGTGCCAGGCTACCCCTAAATGTGATAATTGTCATGGCAATCATGTTTCATTTTCTCTAAAATGCCGAATCCTTCGTAAAGCTGTAGCTAAACGTTCTAGTCAGCTAAGAAAATGACTATTAAAATCAAATTTTCTATATGCTCATTCAACATTAACGGAACGAAGGATAAGGATGATTCTTTGAACCAGAAACTATCTAATTTCGACATTTTGTTTCTACAAGAACATCTTTTGCCTTTGGTGAGTTTGATATCCCTTCGCAGGAGTAAAGAACACTTGGTTTTCGCCAGAAGTGCCCGAAAAACTTCTGGGAGACCTTCAGGCGGGCTGGCCCGCCTATTAAAACATAAACTACTCCCGCTATTCCCTGTGTGTTATCGTGAATGTGATTATTTCATTGCGATCCGTCTTGCTAACCTAGTTCTTATTAATGTATACCTCCCTTGCGACCAAAGATCATTTTCCTCTCTAACAAAGTATACTAAAGCATATGCATCGCTAAAGACCCTTCTTATTAGTGTTGAGAGTAATGGATTGGATTGGATCCTTTTAGGAGATATGAACTGTGATATAAACTCTACCTCAACACGAACTGATTTATTTTTGGATTCGCTACCTAATGGCTATTGGGTTTCGGATAAAGATGCATCCCATTCATACATACATAATAGCGGTTCATTGTCTGATATTGATCACTGTGTTGTTTCTTCTGGTGTTCCTATTAGCGATATTCAAATTGATCAGGATGAACGTGATTATGACCATCTGCCCCTTTCAGCTACTGTCACCATTAATACGACTCGGGCTGAACGGACCTTATGTACTAATTACAAAAAGTGAATAACCAAAAGAGACTGGAATAAAGTGGACTGGCCTCTATATCTATCAACCCTTGTTCTTCTTTTGTCTACGATTAAAGTTCCATTAAATTTAATCTGTACCAGTGTTATCTCCCCACAATCTCGAGTTCAGCTCAATATATATTAAAGCCAAATTGGTCCCTTCCTGAAAAAAACTGAATAAGTGGCTGTCCTGCTTTGTAGTTTTAAGCTTAAGACTATAGGCTAAATATTGAAATCTGACCCTGATTTAAAAATTTTGAAAAATCGTGCAAAATTGTGGCTTAGAATTTGGGTAGCGTGCGGCCACCCTTTAAAGGGTCACCTTTTGACATTAAACAGAAAACGAACTTGGAGTTTAAACGTTATCTTCGTAAAGTAAGGTACAATGGTGTAGAATTTCCGGAGACCTCTAGTCAGTGGAAACAAGTGATTAATGTTGCGAAGTTTGATTCACCTCCTAATGCCGATCGGATCCCTAATGCCTCTTGGATTAATCATTATAATAAGATTTTTAATATTATGAATTATGTGGTTCACTCTCAGTTTGTTAGCCTCTGTTCTTATGTATTACCTACGAAAATTTACCAAGGTCATGTGCCACCCGTTTCCGCGGATCGTGTGATTCGTAGTGCTAAGCATTTAAAATCTAAATCATGTGATATTGATGGTATAAGTGTTTTTAACCTTCATATGGATTCGAAAGAATTGATTTATCATTTGCAGTTATTATTTCAAATTTGTCTATGTACGTCTTTGGTGCCCGATTCTTTTTTGTGCGGGAGTGTCACTTCGATTCTTAAACGTGGGAAAGATCCGACTAATTGCGCATTATATAGACCTATAACGGTAGCCTGTTTGCTGAGAAAAGTTTTTGAATATGTCCTGCTTCCTGAAATTCTTCCAAAAGTTGATTATGTGTCCAATCAATTTGGTTTTAAACCAAATATAGGATGCCTACATGTGCATCGAATTCTTACTTCTTTTTTACTTCAAGCACAAAAAGATGGTTCTGAAGTTCATTTATGTGGGTTAGATATTTCAAAAGCTTTTGACTCGGTTTGTCACAGCCAACTATCGTATACTATGGTATTCTCTTACACAGCTTGGAGTGAATTCATCTGTTATATGGGTCCTTCGTTTTTGGTATGCAAATTCATATGTTCGACTTCGGTCAGGAGAGATCTTTTTTGGTAATATTCCAATTCGGTCTCGACTTAGGCAGGGAGGGGTTCTATCACCATACCTTTTTAATGCTTGTTTATACCCTGTGCTTTCTCGTATTTTTCCGTCGTATTTTACGGGTTTAACTAATTTATCTTATATTGCGTATGCAGATGATTTATTAATTATTAGCCGTTCAAAATTCACCCTAGCTAAGTCTACCCACTTTGTTTCTAAGCGTTTGGAAAGAATTGGCCTCGTTCTTAATACTGAAAAATGTGAGTATTTAGTTTTCAATGCTAATAACCCACGTAGTGATTTTTGTTGTAGTTCTTTTTCAGTTAAGTTGACTCCAGCATTGTGCTGGCTTAGGATTTGTATCTGCTCTTCCATTTCAGCTATCCGTGCTAGTGCACTTGCAGATATCAAGAATAAGCTTAAAACAGGTTATGATAAAATTGTCCCAAATCACGGCCGACATTCTTGTAAGGCATTGGGTAAACTCTATTCTACATATTGCGACCATTCCATTCTTTTTCTATCAGGTTTGCGCCCATTTTTTGATGCTAGTGATATGCAGGATATTAGATTTTTGTATTTCCGTTATTGTAAATATCTTTTGTATTTGCCTCGTTGGTATGGAAACCGTAAGATTATTCGAATGTTTAATGCAACTGATATATTGACGTCATATAATAAGTTGGACTCCAAGTTAAAAGATGAGGCCTGCAAGCAGTTGGGTCCTTTTCATCCTCTTGTGCGATTGTTCTGATTTGCATTTGTAGTTCTTCATATTGATATTGTTTTGCATGTGTTTTTTTTTGTATGTCTTTTCCTTTTATTTTCTTTTGGTAGTCCACTTTTTTATAATTGTTAGTGGGTCAAAAATAAATTATTATTATTATTATATGGGATGAGGACAGCCCCCTCGTATACAAGGTATTTATAGTCCATTTAAATTTTAATACCACACTACTTTCAATTTGAAAAATTATCACTTTTATTCCAATCAGCAAAAACTTATATTGTTCTGATGGATGTATTTTAATCAAAACCCAGGTTCTTTGACATTGATTTTTCTCTTTAAGGGTTTTTCTTTACCTATGGCTGTTTAGCAAGATTTGATTGGTTAGCCAGACAATTGTTTTAAATACAAAGAATCGCATTTCTCACACTTTGGCAGTAGGAATTGACCACACTGCCCTCTACAACCGTAAGAATGAATTGATCTTATTTTGTTGTAATCAAACAGTTCGTGATAACGAACTGTAAGTAAGGAGCGACCCAGCTCAATAGTGACCGAAACTCTAAAAAACGGAACTCAGATACAAATAGATACATCAAAAGAAGAGGATATTTATGCTGATCTGAAACATATAAGTTTCATCAAGTTTAGTCCAACCCATCAAAAGTTACGAGCCTGAGAAAATTTCCCCGATTTTCAGAAAAAGAGGGAAACACCCCCTAAAGGTCATAGAATACTAATGAAAATCACACCATCAGATTCAGCATATCAGAGAACCATACTGTAGAGGTTTCAAGCTCCTATCTGCACAAATGTGGAATTTCGTATTTTTTGTCAGAAGAAAGATCAGGGATGCGTGTTTATTTTATTTTTTTTTCGAGTGGTCATCGTATCGACCCAGTGGTCCTAGAATTTCGTAAGAAGGCTCATTTGAATGGAAATTAAAAGATCTAGTGCCCTTTTTAAGTGACCAAAAAAATTGGAGCGCAACTACGCCCCCTCCCACGCTCATTGTTCTCCCAAAGTCACCGGATCAAAATTTTGAGATGGCTATTTTGTTCAAAATAGTAGAAACATCTAATAGCTATGCCTTTCAGGACGACTGAATCCCCCTCAGTCCCCAAGGGAAGGGCTCAAAGTTATGAAATTTGCCCATTGTTTATATATAGTATTTTTTACTGGTAAGTATACAGACGTTTTAGGGGAGGATTTGTTCAGGGGGGGGGGGGGGTCAGGTTATTGGTGATCTTTCCATGGAAGAATTTTTCACGGGGGAAGAGAATTTCCATGAAGGGGATGCTGGGTTTCCCAGCATTATTTAAAAAATATTCAGAAATTAAATAAAAACAAGTTTTTTCAACTGAAAGATAGGTCTAACATTAAAACTTAAAACGAACAGAAATTATAACATATATGGGGGGGGGGTTCTTCCCCTCCTCAATACTTCGCTCTTTACGCTAAAGCATTTTTAATAATTTGAAAAGAGCTATTTATTCTAATTAAACAGCCTTTTGTGAGATTCAGGGGTCATTCTTAAGGAATTAGAACAAAATTTTAACTTTAGCGTAAAGAGCGAGGTATTGACGAGGGGGTAAACCCCGCATATTACCTATATGAGGAATTTTGCCCCCTCGTCAATACCTCGCTCTTTACGCTAAAGTTCGAATTTTGTTAAATAATGGTCGATGTAAGTAATAATTTTTTTGTGTTGTTTTCAGGTCAATCATAGCATTTAAATTTACCTTAAGAAGCTTCACAATTATGATTTTTATGTGATAATAAACCAAAGATATTGTATGTCTTCGGCTTGTGGTTGTTATCATAGGTAGCGCAATAGCGCTGCCTAAGCAAAGAACGATGTTGGCACAACTTATGTTAATTTCGGCTAGTTTTGAGTTTAACTTGGCTAATTATTGTTATTATTGTTTGTTTTGCGTTTCATTTATTTATTGATGCTGATCTGTGGTAGTTTCGCGCTTGGTAGATAATTTGATATGGTTTTTGCTAATATTTTGTTGAACGGAGTTTTTTACTTTTCTTTGAAAAACTTATTTTGTGGAAAAAGTTTTTTTAATTAATTAGATAATAAAAAACAAGTTTTTTTCAACTGAAATTAAGGAATAACATTAAAACTTAAAACGAACATAAATTATTACGTATATCTTTTAAACAAAATTCTTTCATTCACTTCAGTGATTTGGGAATTGCTCAACTTGTGACTTTCATTTTCATAAAAATAGATTCAACCTCTTTGGCTGTTTTGTTTCTATGCCTTACAAAATTAGTACCGCAAATATCGCTAATTTAAGTTACTTGGGAGAATCTTTCCATGGAGATAATTTCTCGTGGGGGAAGGGAATTTTCCATGGAGGGGTATCTAGATTTCCGTCCATTATTTAAAAAAGATCAGTAATTAAATAGAAACAAGTTTTTTCAACTGAAAGTGAGAAGCAACATTAAATTTAACAGGAACAGAAAATATTACGTATATGAAATGAGTTGCCTCTCCTCAATACCTCGCTCTTACGCTAAAGTTTTTTTTTATTTTAAAAGAGGTTATTATTCTAATTAAACAGCCTTTGTGATTCAGGAGTCATTCTTAAACAACTAGAACAAAAATCATAAGGTTATTATTAGTTAAAAAAAAGTAAAATAAATACGCAAATTTTGTTTTAATTATTCATGTTCCGTGAGCCAAATTCAAAACCTGCATTAATTTAAAAACGTTCAGAAGTTAAATAAAAAAAAAACAAGTTTTTTTTTAACTGAAAATAAGGAGTGACATTATAACTTAAAACGAACAGAAATTATTCCGTATATGAAAAGGGCTGTTCCCTGCTCAACGCCCCGTACTTTACGTTAAAGTTTTTTATTGTTATATAAAGCAGAATTGTGAGAAAGAGTCAAACTTTAGCGTAAAAAGAAGGGGGTTTGAGCAGGGAACAGCCCCTTTTTTATACGGAATAATTTCTGTTCGTTTCAAGTATTAATATTACTCCTTACTTTCAGTTAAAAAAAGCTTTTTTTTTATTTAACAACATTTAAAAACCATTTGATACTGCAAATCTCTTAAAAGCTGAAAAAGATAAGCGAAAAAAGCCAAGAGGATACGGCTTTGAAAGTCAATTACTTAATAGAGGCTTTAGCAAACTGCTGAAATATCGTGTTCTATGAACTCAATTCTTATTAATTGTTTAGATCAGTGGTTCTCAAACTTATTTAGGCAATGTACCCCTTTTTATCCAAATACATTTCAGGTAACCCTTCTTCAGTTACCGGTACTAAGTAAACAATAGCTAAAATATAAATAATATTAAAGGGTTGTTTCATTTTTTGTTGGTTGGCCACGTACCCCCCAAAAATCTTTGCGTACTCCCAGGGGGTACACGTACCACAGTTTGAGAACCACTGGCTTAGAGTACTTAGAGTTCTTAGGAATCAAGAGCATCAGCTATAGTAGGGCATCACCATCTCGAAAAAGACAACAAATCTTTGATGCTGCGTCATCTTTTAATCCAGTATTTTATTTTCAGTTTGTTTGTTGGTGAGCATATACTATATTAGCTACTGTATTATTCAAGACCTATTAAGTTACCATACTGTAGTTATGTTAATATTTCATTTTATTATATTAGATTTTGCCACTGTATTACACTGCAATCTTACTGTAATTATCTGACACAAACCATCCCTTTAAATCCATTCTGATATGTAAAAGCCATTAGGTTTTCTCGGGTTATAATTGGAGGTTCATATCGAGGGCGCCCATTTAATCTAATAACTTAGTGTATGTGTTTTAATGTGTTGGGTGAGCCTTGGTTTTGGGGAGGTTGATATTTTTGATAATTTTCCAAACATGCAAAAGGGAAGATATTTTTCAGAATCTAGAGGTCAATCCTATCCTTGCAATTGGTATCCGTAGTAAATACAAACGATGGGAAATCTTATTCCAAGGCTGGATTGCTTATAATGAATGTCAAGGGTTTAAAAAGCGACAGTGAAACTTCCCAAAGCAATTTTCACGAGCATACTTAAAATCATCCTTCACAAAGCTTCACAAGCTTACTTCCAAAGCAGAACCCATTAAATAGTTGGTTATAAGACTGAGAATATTTCATTAGTCACTAATTTATTTCTTGTCGGTAATAGTTCTACTCATGATACTCTATTATTTAAATATTCAACTATTTTCCGTGCCGCTTTTAGATTGTATATTTTTGTTTTCAACCTCTAAAATTCCCCAGTTGGTTGGTTTGAATCTGTAGTATGGTTTGGTTTGGTTGGTTTAGTGATTTTGGTTCGAATTCGCCTACAAGAATCCTTCCAGATATTAGCTAATCTGATCTGAGGTCAGGTCTTCATTTGAGTTAATCAGGTGATTGACTAATTATTAACGGATAACTGATTCTTCTTCTGTGCAAATGAAGTTTTCAGATAGCTAAAGAATATCCTACCAGATAAATGAATGTTATTATAATGTCTTGAATAGAGAACGTTCCTTTTTGTAGTAGATAGCAGCGGCGGATCCAGGGGGCGAGGGTGGTGCGCGCCCCCTAACGTATTCTAAAGTAGTATAATTTACTTAATTAACGCAAGATTGCGTTAACTAAACTTGCTCCTAACGCAAGTTTATCGGATCAATCTATTTTGCGCCCCCTCCTACAAAAATCCTAGATTCGCCCCTGGTAGATCAACACTAGAGGCATCAGCACTAGATTTGTTAAGTGATAGTCTATATTAAGAAAGCTCCTTTGGTTTGACGGAAGACTTACTAGGACTTTATTTTATGGATTGTCCCAGAACTGTTTTTAAATATGGCTATTGAGCAACATATTTAGATTTAACCTTTACAAACACATAAAAAAAAAAAAGACAGCCTACTAGAAGTATTTGCCCAACTTGAATTTTTTAACCCCCTAGGTATTTTGTCCCCATCTCTTCTTAGATTTTGAAAATGTCTTGTTGGTTTTCTCATTGAAAATACCTCTTTTTTGGTATGGTATCTTAAAAGATAAAAAACACAACAAAATACATCCCCCCCAGATTTAAGAAAATATATTTTCCTAGGTCCTCCCTTTGTATGTTTTTTAGTTGTCACCCATAAGCCTAATGCATTATTTGGTTTATTTTTACTTGACTTTTGCGCTGTTCTTTGCGCCATCTATAGCTTTACTAAAATACTTAAGGATACGACTTCAGAGGTCCCAGGAATATTTGACTTTGTATGAATAACAGGAAGAGAAAATTGAAATTTTTATAAATACCAGTGCACACTTTGCAACTACTTTTATTTTCGAGATAAATACCCTCCCCCCCTTTTACTATCTATTCTTCATTCGAAGCAAAATTCGAGAGCTACTCACACGCTGTGGGACATCTGTTTTTATACTGTTGCAATTATAAATTAAAGACACTCATTTCTTATGTCAATGGGTGTGGCGTGAAATCCCTGAGCCAAAAATAATTCCATCAAATCTAATCGTTTTCTAATGTCATAGTCTATATATGTAATTATGTCTAGTCACTTGGGTTTGCAGATCCCCTCAGACGTGTAAAAGCTAAGATCTTTAGATGATAAAATTAATTTTTTATTAACAATATGCATATGAATTTGCAGAATTTAGTTCACGTTTTTGTGTCTAAGATCCCAGGTCCTGTATATCATAGATAGTCAAAGCTAAAGACTGAGAAACAAACCATTTTGCGAAGGGTGAGCCTTCAATACTGAATTTTGGCAGCATTCCAATTCAAAATGTAATGTTTCAGCATAAGGAAGTGCAGATTTTGCAATTAGTAGCTTTTGCGTTCAAAAATAGTTTTGATCCTAACAGCTGAAATAATCTCAAGTCATCACTTCCTTTTTTAAAGTTTTGTTTTGTTCTAGGTGGTACAGCCAATGTTACGACAGTTAAGCTGAGTCTGCAGTCATCTAAAGAGAGATCGAACGCAGTGAGACTGATCGAGTTAAGCAAAGAGTGTGATAGAGAGAGGCTGAAATTGTTTATTACAAATTGCCAGAAAAATGAATCCATTGACTACTTTATTAATTTTGTCGACGAGCGTGGAAAAGTGAGCATCAGTTTATCCGTTTATTTCTTGCTTAAATTTTTATTATATCAATAATTGATTATTTTGTCATTATCACGCATACTATTTCTTATAAAAATTTACTATTATTATCATTATGCAGTGTCTATTATTCTGCCATTTAAAGTTATTATAAGCATTATAATAATGCTATAAGCATTATAATTGAAATCTAGCATATCTCTATTTTTATATCCTGGTATATTTTGGAATGCTCAATTTTTATATAATTTTAATAAATTGAAGAAGTTTTTTGAAGAAGTTTTTTTTGTATTATGAAAAGAGTAGGTGACATTAGATAAAATATGAGATATTTTTAAAGAAAATTTAAAGCTTACCGAGAGGACAGGAGGTGGGATTAATTTGAATTTAAAAAAAAAATAAAAAAATAAGCATTATAGAGTATTGGATTAATATTTATTCTTTTAATACATATTATTTCCCTGGGTTTTGACTTTTATCTCCAAAGTTGCTTAAGACTAGTACCTATAAAACATTACATTTTATAGTTTTCTTATTTGTAAATTTTGGCAATTTGTTATTGGATTTTGATTCAACAGCATCTAATTATATTAGTATAGACAAGAGCATTTTCCTACAAACTTATCCTTTGTTCTACATTATAATAATCTTGAGTAAGCCAAGGAGGTTAAGTTAAGACTTAATAAAGCTCCAAGCATTTCCCTACCCCTCAATTCTGTGTGCAGATACAAATCCAAGCCTATTTACCATTTTGACTTGCTACTTCTTTCTGCAATTGCTATCTTTATTGTGACTTACTATTTAGATTTGTGTGTTTTTGTGCTTACTTTTTTCTTTATGAAATGTTTTATTACATTTTTTGCATATGCGATAAAATTCGCATTTGATTCCCAATATCGGTGACCAAAGAACCTTCCAGGAAAAATTGAAACTTGGAATGCAATATTGTTTTGATTTTGCCCTCCCCTCCTCTGCTCTCCTGGAGAAAGTCCCCTGACCAAAACTGTGAATATAGTTTTAAATTTGTTAAGCGAAATTTAAACCAGGATTTATCATTTTACGGTTTTTCGAATTGCAGTCATTTCATTTTAATGTTTCTTCTTAAAAATTAACTTTTACTACGGTTCCGCAAGAATGATTTCTGTAACTCCAGAAAAGCATTTGCTGAGATTAATATAAAAGTACTTCAAATATTTTACAGTCTAAGTTACGGAATAAGAGTTTTGAACCTTCTAATGCGTTGTGAAAACAAAATATCATCTAGGTTTCACTTTTCAGCGATTCCAGAAGATATTAACGTTTTTAAAAGACAAAAAACTTAATGCAAACGAACAAACTATACAAAACGAAATGCCAGAAAGCCTTATTACTTATAAAGCAGTCTTGAACAGAAACATTGGATAAAGACGTACACAGAAAAAAATTTCGACAAAAACTCATAGCAGAGCATCTACAGATTTTTTCCTAATCGGGAAAAGCAAAAAGGATGAAAGAGAAGTAAATGAAGAGCAGAAACTTAGAATCTGAACTAAAGAAAAGAAATATTTATTTAAATTTTTCAGTCATTTTTTTGTTTCAAAATTTATTCAGCTGCAACCATGTTCCCTAATTTTAAAGAATAGTACCAAAAGTGACAAAACAACAAAAAAATATTCTTTAAATTAGTTAAGTGAAAACTTACACAGCCATATACGTTTTGAGAAATATGGAAAACTGGGACTTCAATTTTTAGTGAAGAAAATCTTCAATTCTAATCCTTTTTTTATTTTTTTTTATTTTACAAGTGCCCGCTAATTTTAAAAGTAAAGAACGTGTGGTCGTGTGCTGAAACTCCGCAGAAAACGAAAAAAAAAAAAAAAAAAAAATATCATCACTGATTCTCCAGAAACCGTAACTTTCCGAATTGCGGTAGCAGAAGGTAAACTCAGCCATTTATTGGCAGTAAACTGGGTAAAAATCCAGTGATTGGTTGAATAAATACATGATAAATAAATATATATAAATAATATAAATAAATAATAATCGTCTTGTTAACAAATAGGAATTGTATGTGTCGTCAAACAGCTAAAAATCTAAACTATGTATTAATTTGATTATTGTTAAAGTTATTCAACCCTTCAAATTATTAGTTGTTGACTTACCTGTAAGAGCATCATTTTTGGAAGACCAAGTATAATTTTTCGCCATATTGATCCTTTCAAAGTATTTATTCCAAAAATTTCACTACTGGCTCAAAAAAAATTTAAAAAGCACATCAAAAATGATAAATTAATATTTAATCCCTCTTGATTTCCGGGAAAATTTCTGTTCTACGCTGTTATTATGAAAGTAAAGAATAACACTTAACACCAAAATAGGCAGAATTTATTCCGTATAAGGATGGGACTGCCCCTTCCTTATCCCTACCTCCGCCTCATAGTCATAGAAACTTCGGAGGATGCTCATTCAATCAGAAATTAAGATTTCTGGTCCTTAATTTATTGCCTCACTTGTATTACATAAAGTAAAAAATTCCAAATTCATTGTTTCACTTCAGAAGCCAATAAAGGAAATGGAAACATAACAAATTCAAATAAAACAAAGACAGATTGAAACTACCCTTGTTTCACCCTTGGATAGGAAATATTGCGTAGTGAAAAACTAAAGAAACTTCTTTAAACAATGTATTTTTAGTTTCTGCAATATCTTTAAATTTTTAAGTGCGAAAATAATTATCGAAATTAACAAATTAGTTTCCACATATTGTTTTTCAAGGTTCAGTTTGGAAAGGCTAATGAAACTTTTTCTGCAATAAAACTGACCTTTGGTATTTCATAACAGCCGAAAAAAATTCGTAAAAAATCCTGGTTTTTCAGATAGGATTGACCTAAGATGGATCCAGGTGGCAAAAAGTGTTTTCGTTTTGATGTCCTTGGTACTTTAAATGTATATACTATAAATTAATTATAGATTATCACTATACTGAAATATACCAGCAAACAGCAAGAAGTTTTGGAAATTTTCTGCCAGAATTTTTTTTATTAAACTAGCATCAAATCTTTTTTAATTTTCTTTTGCTCGTTACCTTTGGACCAAGTATGATTAGACTAATAACACTAAACAAATAAATGTAGCCGTAAGTTATTTGTATTTAACTACCCGCTTCTAAGCTGCACACAGAAATACAGTCTAATCTACATTCAGGAAAGATTAAGGTGAAAGAACTCAAAACTGCAATTTGAAAATGGTTATGTTTTGGGTTATTCAAATAGTTCAGTTTTTGCTCTTTGAAAATAAAGCAACTATTCATGCACTTAGCCCCAATGGTGCTTATAATCTTAACGAATTTTGGACGTGGGATGCTGAAGATACCTCAGTGGTTGAGGCAGTTGTGTTTTCTTTAAATGAAAAAAGATCTTGAAAAACAAAGATCCCTAACACTTTCAATAATTTAATAAAGTACCGCTGGTAGGCTGCCTTTGGGATCTTAAATAAAGAGCGTTCATATGCTAGTTTTTTCAAGGGGGAGTATTCCCTGTTGGGGGGGGGAGGTAAACTTACGATAATACAAAACAATCGTTTAGTTCGACAATATGATTTTTATAGGGAGATGTAAAAACAGATCTGTTCAATTCTGGGGCAGGGCTTGTTTCCAAGCTTCCACTAAAGTTTACTTGTATGTCAACGTGAATATCACAAAATGTTAAATGAATATTCATCTAAGATTTACAAAAATAAAAATGAAACGTTCCAAAATTTACTTGTATGTCAACGTGAATTTCGCAAAACGTTCCATGAATATCCATCAAAAATCTACAAAAATAAAAATAAAACATTCCAAAATTTACTTGTAAGTCAACGTGAATTTCACAAAACGTTCTATGAATATCCATCTCCATAGGCATTTATGAAATTTGTTAGCTTAACGTTTTATTGTTGTTTTTCTTTAATTAAGCAGAGGTGATTTGTTGACATGTTTTATTAAAAGCCAATGACTCATTTCTGCAAGAATAGGATCCTGTAAGCGGTTGACATTTAGCTCTTACATTTTCTTTTTACCTTTTTCAAACCCTTGATTCATTCAGTATAGAAATTTTCGTTACAAACAAATCTTGAATTCCATATAAATTAGATCAACGGTGTCAATCCAAAGTGGAGTAAAAGGGGGAGCGTATTCCCCCTTAACTCCCTCCAAATTTGGAAAAACACCCTATTGAGGTATTTTCATTGAAATATGCCTTTTGTTCCATTTTCATTAGAAAGAATCCCCCCTAGACTTTGAAAAAATTTATTCTCTCCCCCTCCCTATATGCTTTTGAATAGACGCCACTATCTTGGATTCCATACTATTTCCATGAATTGTATCATTTCATATTCTTATGATGGGTTAAAATGTCTATTGATGGATTTTGTTCTCTACTGCTTCTACCCTGTGTACTCTAGCGTTGTGAGATAACATATGTTTCATCCTTGACAGCAACATTTTTTTTCTTTTATAAAAATATGATTAAATGTTTGTACATTAAAATTAATTGAATTTTGAAAATTAGTTTTATATTTTTTTATAAACATAAATTTTAAATAAAATAAACATAAATAAACATAATATACATAAACATAATATTTTAATATTATGTTTAATATTGATATTATGTTTAATATAAATAAACATAATATTTTAAATAAACATAAACTTGCACATAAATTTTTTTATGAGCTTGCTTTTCGTTAAATTTGATCTCTTTCTAGTAAGTTCTTTTTCACTGGTATGCAGACTTTTTGGCCCAAAAAAGTCAGGCCAAATGGCCCAAAATGGGCCAAATATGTATGTTAATTTTTTTTATTTACTGAATTTTAATATGGGTCATGTTTTGAATGTATGTTTTTGGTTTTGTCTTTACTTTGTGAAATTTAGGTGCTATCAAAATTTTTTTCGTTTTTTTTGTGGTTTATAAAACTCTGTTGAAACCGGCTTTTTATACTACTTTCGGAAGTGTGATAAGACATTTTTTAAATCCAAAGCTGTTTGCAAGGGGATTTTTCCAGAGTTTTTTGCTTGAGTCTCCAACATTTTAGACCAAACAACTTCAAAAACCTCTTCGTAAATATAATAGCCAAGGAGAAATTTGGATTGCATATTTAAGGGGGAAATCCACATCAAAACCAAATATTTTGTTGCTGACTAAAAAAGTTCAATTTGTTTCTCTGTGTTAAAAAAAAAACATCCCAAAAGGCTAAATACAGGCTTGTACAGTACTCTCCAGACACATTATAACATTCATAATTATTACATCTTAACAACGAAATTAAAGTTGCTTGCATGTAAATTTTAAATTACCTGCATTTTAAATTGAAAGGCACTGTACACATATTTCTTACTAGATTTTCAGTATTGGATTATTAAATACAAATTGGGTTCTCTTAATGCCATGAGTTTCTACCATTAAATGTTGCTGCTGTTAGAAAAAACCAACAATAATTAGTCCGATTTATATCTTGAATTTATATTGCTTCATTTTATTAGAAACAACATTCTTAAACCCTTAGAGGCTAGACAATTAATCAAAATTATTGAGATTTTCGGTTCAAGCAAACTTGAAAAAAATATTAAGCAAAAACTGGTTGATGAAACATTCCGATTTTAGAAACTAAATTTATCTTTAAAGTTTCCCCGAGACTAGAACGACATAATATAGTTCTTTTCATTCAGTTTTTTTAAGTAATAAAAAATTAAGTGCGCACCATAAATCACAAATTTGTGTGAAATAAATAATGTTTTGTAAATTGTAGATTACTATAAACTTAATAGTAAATTATAAAGACAAAATTAATAAAAGCTCAAAAACATGAAAAATAATTTGTTATATCTCATCCCCTTTTTTTCCAGACAGCCCTCTACTATGCAGTCACCAATAACGATTTGGAACTAGTGAAAGAGCTAACAAAAGTAAAAAGTATAGACCCAAACATTCAAGACTTCGACGGAAATACATGCCTTCACATTGCCGCACAAGGGGGTAAGTTTTGGATTTACGGTATCAAGTAATTCACCATGTAAATGAAAACTACTTCCAGCCGGAGTAGTATTCAGTCAAAATCAATTAAAGTAGCTTTTATCTCCTAATGCATGTCACTAAAATTTATTCCCTTACTTTCAGGTTTACAATATTGGCAAACAACAGTAGAGAAAGTTCCTTTGGAAAGTACATAAATACCATAACAAGTCCAAAAACTCCATAATATTTGGCCCCTTGCATTCAGGTTTGCAATATTAATGAGAATTTGTAAGACAAGTTCACATGAAAAGTCAATAAAATACCATAAGTCCAAAAAATCCACATAAGTCCATAAGTCCACAAAACCATAAATGTAACTTTTATAACTAAATTTTGTTCGACTAAAGTTTGATCCCTTACTTTCAGGTTTACAATATTGGCAAACAACTGTAGAGAAAGTTTCTTTGGAAAGTACATAAATACCATAACAAGTCCAAAAAAACCATAATATTTGGCCCCTTGCATTCAGGTTTGCAATATTAATGAGAATGTGTAAGACAAGTTCACATGAAAAGTCAATAAAATAACATAAGTCCAAAAAATCCACATAAGTCCAAAAGTCCACAAAACCATAAATGTAACTTTTATAACTAAATTTTGTTCAACTAAAGTTTGATCCCTTACTTTCAGGTTTACAATATTGGCAAACAACTGTAGAGAAAGTTCCTTTGGAAAGTACATAAATACCATAACAAGTCCAAAAAAAACATAATATTTGGCCCCTTGCATTCAGGTTTGCAACATTAATGAGAATGTGTAAGACAAGTTCACATGAAAAGTCAATGAAATACCATAAGTCCAAAAAATCCACATAAGTCCATAAGTCCACAAAACCATAAATGTAACTCTTATAACTAAATTTTGTTCAACTAAAGTTTGATCCCTTACTTTTAGGTTTTAAAGATTAGTGAATAATTATTCGACAAAACTAAAAGTCCGTAGAAGTCCAAAAATGTCCAAAAATCCACAAAAGAAACTTTTATAACAGAATTGTAGGCAACTAAGAGTTGAGCATTTCTTTTAGATTTGCGATATTAGGGAAAAACTGTAGAATAATTTCTTATTAAAAGTCCTTAAAATTCAATAAAAAATATTAAATCTAGAAAATTAAATTTAATAGCAGTAGGTGATGTACCTAAGATTTGATCCCTTATTCTTCTGGCCTTGGGAAGGCATAGGGGTTTTGAACCCTACTCGTGTTAATTTCTGCTCGTTTTGAGTTTGACTCGGTTATTTATTTTAATTTCTGTTCGTTTTGGGTTTCATTTATTTATCGATGCTGATTTGTGGTAGTTTCACGCTTGGTGGATTATTTGATTTTATTTTTGCTCATTTTTGGTTTAATGGAGTTCTTTACTTTTCTTTGAAAAACTTATTTCGGGGAAACAGTTTTTTTTAATTAATTTCTGTTCGTTTTATATTGACATAGTCCTTTCAGGAAAAAAGAAAATAATGCTTTAAATCTTTTTGTTTTATAAGACTGGAGAAAAATTTTCAGCAATTTTTAACAACATACACCTTTTTAAAAATCTGGACACAAATAGTAGTTTTTAATTTAGTTTCATACCTCCTCTAGTTGACCTGAAATAAAAAACTTGATGCCATTCGCCAAAAAAATCTGTTTACTTTCTTTGATAGCTTAGATACACTTACGCTATTTTGATTTGGTTAAATTTTAAGAGCAGAAGTAGCCCCGACAGTTTGAACATAATACCCTCAGTCGCTCTTGGGATACTGTTGAGATGCCTTATTGGGAATTATCATTAACACAGTGCATTTTGATATAATCTTAAGGCAACATTTAGTTTTTAAACATAATGGGCAATTGGGAGGGTGGGCGTAGGAGGGGAACTTGTTGACCTCCAGTCACTTTCGACTATAAAAAAGGGCATTAGCCCTTTCTATTTTCAATCAAATGAGCACTTTTCGACGTTCCTACGACAACTCCTTCGATACAAAGTGCCCTGGTCTAAACAAAAGAAAAAAAAAATAATAATACATTGTACTAACATTGATGTTTACTATAAAAATGTCAAGCCTTCCAATCCCTTTCGACTATTAAAAGAACACTAGCCATTTCAATTTCTAATCGAATTGGAAAGATAAAATTTGATTGGAAAGATGAATTTCCAATCGAATGAGCCCTTTTTGAAGTTTCTACGACAACACTTTCTATGAAAACCTTATTTGCCCCCAGAGTATAGCTTATAACCCTTGCCCTGAGGGCTGCGGTTGGGTTGTCATCCTCAAAGACCTAGTTTCCAGAACTTTCAACTGGCAAAATTGCCATCTCAAAATTGTGATTGGATGTGTTTGGATAAATGGTTTGCGTGAGAGGGGGGTTAGCTGCCCTACAATTACTTTCGACTATTAAAAAAGGCACTAGTCATTTCAATTTCCAATCGAATGAGTCCTTTTTGAAGTTTCTACGGTAACGCTTTCTATGAAAACCTTATTTGCCCCCAGGGCATAATTTATATCCCTTGCCCCGAGGGCTGCAGTTGGGTTGTCATCCTCAAAGACCTGGTTTCCAGAACTTTCAACTACGTTGAACACAATTGCTGTCTCAAAATTTTGATTGGATGTGTTTGGGGAAAAGCTGGGCGTGAGAGGGGAGTTAGTTGCCCTCAAATCCCTTTCGACTATTAGAACGGCACTAGACCTTTGAATTTCCAATCGAATGAGCCCTTTTTCAAGTTTCTAGGACGAAGATTTCAATAAAAACTTGTATGCCCCCAGGGCATAACTTGTAACCCTTGCCCTAAAGACTGTGGGGGGAGTGTCCTACTCAAATGTGTAATTTCCTGAAGTTTAAACTGCGTGGAACAAAATGACTATCTAAAATTTTGATTGGATGTGTTTGGGGAAATGGTGGGCGTGGAAGGGGTGTTAGGTGCCTTCCAATTACTTTCGACTATTAAAACGGGCACTAGCCATTTCAATTTCTAATCGAATGAGCCTTTTTTGAAGTTTCTATGACAACATATTCTATAGAAACCTTATATTCCCCCAGGGTGTATCTTACAACCCTTGCCCTGAGGGCTGTAAGGGGGTTACGATCCTCAAAGACCTAATTTACAGAATTTAAAACTACGTTGAATAAAATGGCTATCTCAAAGTTTTGATTGGATGTCTTTGGGGAAGAGGTGGGCGTGAGAGGGGGGTTAGTTGCCCTCAGATCACTTTCGACTATTAAAAGGGCACTAGCCCTTTGAATTTCCAATCGAATGAGTCTGTTTTGAAGTTTCTACGACAACTCCTTCTATAAAAACCTTATATGCCCCCAGGGCATAACTTACAACCCTTGCCCTGAAGGCTGTCCTCCTCAAAAACATATTTTCTATTTGGAAATCAACTACGCTGAACAAAATGGCTATCTCAAAATTTAAATTGGATGTGTTTCGGGAAATGGTGGGCGTGGAAGGGGTGTTAGTTGCCTTCCAAACACTTTTGACTATTAAAAAGGGCACAAGCCCCTCCAATTTCCAATCGAATGAGCCCTTTTTGAAGTTTTTACGACAACTTCTTTGATACGAAGTGCCCGGGTATAAAGAAAAAAATAATAAATAATACATTGTGCCAACATCGTTCTTATATGCCCTCAGGGCATAACTTAAAACCCTTGCCCCGAGGGTTGTGGGGGAGTGTCCTCCTCAAAAACATATTTTCTATTTGGAAATCAAGTACGCTGAACAACGTGGATATCTCAAAATTTTGATTGGATGTGTTTGGGGGAATGATGGGCTTGGGGAGGGGGGGGGGGTAGTTGCCCTCCAATCACTTTCGACTATTAAAAAGGGCACTAGCCCTTTGTATTTCCAATCGAATGAGCCTTTTTTGAAGTTTCTACGCAACGCCTTCTATAAGAACCTTATATGCCCCCAGGGCATAACTTACAACCCTTGCCCTGGAGGCTGTGGGGGAGTGTCCTCCTCAAAAACATAATTTCTATCTGGAAATCAACTAATCTGAACAAAATCGCTATCTCAAAATTTTGATTGGATATGTTTCGGGAAATGGTGGGCGTCGAAGGGGTATCTGTTGCCTTCCAATCACTTTCGACTATTAAAAAGGGCACAAGCCACTCCAATTTCCAATTGAATGAGCCTTTTCGAAGTTTCTATGACAACTTCTTTGTTACGAAGTGTTCTGCTCTAAAGGAAAAAAAATAATACATTGTGGCAACATCGTTCTTATATGCCCTCAGGGCATTACTTAAAACCCTTGCCCCGATGGTTGTGAGGGAGTCTCCTCCCTAAAAACACATTTTCTATCTTGAAATTAACTACGCTGAACAAAATGGCTATCCCCAAATTTTGATTGGATGTATTTGGGGGAAGGATGGGCGGGGGGGGGGGCTAATTCCCCTCCAATCACTTTCGTCTATTAAAAAAGGCACTAGCCCTTTGAATTTCCAATCGAATGAGCCTTTTTTGAAGTTTTTACGACAACGCCTTCTATAAAAACCTGATATGCCCCCAGAGCATAACTTACAACCCTTGCCCTGAAGGCTGTGGAGGAGTGTCCTCCTAAGAAACATAATTTCTATCTGGAAATCAACAACGCTAAGCAAAATGGCTGAACAAAATCTCAAAATTCTTATTGGATGTGTTTCGGGAAATGGTGGGCGTGGAAGGGGTGGGTGTTAGTTGCCTTCCAATCACTTTCGACCGTTAAAAGGCCACAAGAGTAGAGGAGGGGGTACCAGCCCCACGATTACAATACCCCTTCGAATCCCGATCCGGACACTTTTTTTTAAAAATCCCACGATCACCACGTTGTTTATGGTCCTAATAGGGGCATAGCCTCCCTAGGGGAGATGGATTTCTGAGAACTTGATTGCGTAATCAAGGGGGAAGTGAATTTCCAAGAACTTGATTGCGTAATCAAATTGTGTCAACAACAACAACATCGACCTTGACATTCGCTGAGAGCGTGCACTTACAACAACAACAACATCGACCTTGGAACACCTGTGCTGTCGACCTCAATTCACCTATCGTGAATCAATAATTCCCCTTAGAAACAACAAATTAATTTCCCCTTTCTTGACAGATCAATCAATCAATGACATCATCTCTCAGACTTTAAAAATTTTCGCCTAGAAACATTTCTCCAGGAATAGATCCAAATCATTAATGTCTTTGCCTCGGGAACAGTTCTACTGGTCGAACTCCAAAAGATATTAATAACCAAAGGCCATGGAAACAATTTCCAAGAAACATCTTAGCGATGAATTGTTTTAGCGCGCGAAAAGGTTTCATATTAATTTGAAATGCATTAGCGCAGAGATGTCAATAACAAAGGAACACGCTGAATTTACGTTTAGGGATTATTTGGGCGAAACTGTTTTAGACAGGTTACGGAACTATTTCGGCGAAACAGATAGAGACATTTTAAAAGATGATTTTTGAAGAGATTTTAGAAGAGAATTTAATGGTGAAACTCTGTGGTCGTTATAATACACAAGTTTCATTTGAACAGTGTTATGAGGTCCTCTAACCCAAACCCAAAGGGTTCCAATCCTCCTACCCAACCCCGAAGGAAGCCCCCGGTACCCAAAGGTCCCCCAAGCTCCCAATGGGCCACCGGCGCCCCCAAAGGCCCACCCAGACCTCCAAACGCCATCCCCGGGCCCCCCAAAGGCCCATCGAGCTCCCAAAGGACCAACGGACTCCCAAAGGCCCTCCACCGGTCCCCAACTGCCCCTCCGGACCCCCAAAGAGCCCCAGCCCCCCAAACGCCCTCCCTGTGCCCCAAAGGCCCTCCCTGTG
>NC_142805.1:64391817-64457250 GCF_049724085.1 Artemia sp. Qi Xiang Cuo
AAAAATATTGTGCGTAGCACTTTTCTTATTGCTCACTGTCTTAGCGAAATCCAAAGACTGCAGTTTCTTTTCTTTGCTGATTCAGGACTTTTTCATTTTTGAAACTAGATTTAGCTTAATTATAGGAGTCCGAATTAAAGAAGGAACTCTATTTTGGTATTTCAAATACATCGTGTTTTACTCCCGGTACATATCGTGAGAAGCCTCATTCGGACGGAAATTAATAGTTCTAGTGCCCTTTTTAAATGACCAAATTGGAGGGCAACTTGACCCACTCCCACGAATATTTTTTTTCCCGAAGTCACCCAGTCAAAATTTTGAGATATCCATTTCGTTCAGCATAGTCGAAAATCTAATAAATATATCTTTGAGGATGACTTAATCCCTCCACAGTTCCCGGAGGAAGGGCTGCAAGTTATGAACTTTGCCCATTGCTTACATATAGTATTGGTTATTGGGAAGTACACAGACGTTTTCAGGAGGGATTTTCTCTGGTGGGAGGGGTTCAGAGGAGGGGGTTACATGTGAGGATCTTTCCATGAAGGATGTTTTCTTGGGGGAAGGGACATTTCTATGAAGGGGACGCCAGATTTCCCAGCATTATGTAAAAAGCGATCGAAAATTAAATAAAAAAATTAGTTTTTTTCAAGTAAATACCTCGCTCTTTACGCTAAAGCTTTCTTAGCCCTTTCAAAAGAGCTATCTATTCTAATTAAACAGCCTTTGTGATTCAGGGGTTTGTGATTCGAACAAAATTCGAACTTTAGCGTAATGAGCGAGGTATTGACTAGGGAGCGAGCCCCCGCATATACTTAATATCATATACGCAATAAAAAAACACTAAAAAACAAGCGATACGGCTCAATAGTAATCGAGACTTTGGGAATTTTGATGTCAATGAACATATATCAAATGAATGGGCTTATAATGCTGATTCAGCATTATAATGAAAATAGCTTCTCATTGTTCCAATTAAACGAAGATAGTGTTTCAGAAGCTGTTCTTAAAGAATTGGGAGAAAATTCGTAAGTTACACAAATTTATTACTAATAAAAACGTTCGTAAACAAAATTAAAAGTTCTAGTGCCCTTTTTAAGGAACCCAAAAAATTGGAGGGCAACTAGGCACCCTCCCCCATCATTTTTTCTTTTTTTCTCAAATTCGTACAATGAAAATTTTGAGAAAGCCATTTAGCATAAAAAAAAAGTAAAATTAATATGCAAATATCGTTTTAATTATTCATGTACGGTTAGCTAGTTTCAAAACCTGTATTAATTGAAAAACGTTCAGAAATTAAACTAAAAAAACAAGTTTTTTTTAACAGTAAGTAAGGAGCAACATTAGAACTTCAGACGAACAAGAAATTAATTCGTAAATGAAGGGGGTTGCCTCCTCCTCAACACCTAACTCTTTACGCTAAAGTTTGAATTTTCTCCCAATTCCTTAAGAACGACTTCTGAAACACTATGTTCCTTTAATTGGAACAATGAGAAGCTTTTTTCAAAAGCACTAAAAAACTTTAGCGTAAACAGCGTAGTATTGATGCGACCTCCTTATATATGAAGGGGCAACCCCCTTCACATACGGAATAATTTCTGTTAGCTTTAAGTTTTAGTATCGCTCCTTAATTTCTGTTAAAAAAAACTTTTTTTTTTATTTAAATTTTATACATAGAGGCAGTCCTACATTTACGGGTTACTATTTGAATCCGAAACGTAAGGAATAGAACGTTATCAGTACTTATTAGGCATCTCAGTTCGAAATAAGAGAATATGGAGCTATATTGAATTTTCAATTAAATACTGGATATAGAAATTAAAACAATTAAATAATTCCTGGAGCAGATCCCCCTCTACCAAATTCCATGACCAAAATAAAACCAATTTGGTCTTTCTAGTAATAGTACGAATGTCATTATAAAAAGCACTAAGTCTTATTTTCTTTTTCAATGATTTCTTTTTCATTCGGGAAATTATATTCACTGTATTTTTCTTACTTACTTTCTTATACTACCTTCTTATTCTTCAATGATTACTTTTCTGTCCTATTCGCAGGTTTGGAGGGTGCATTCATTTCCACTTTTGAAAGTCTTAAAACAAGAGAATCTAATCTTAAACTGATATATTTTAGGAATTAAAAACACCTTAAGTATCAAGGAGGCACACTTGTGCCTCTATAAAGAGGCGACCCACCACAATGTTAAGTGATTTCAGAACCTAGAGGTCGCAGAGAGACGGCGGTAATCGCATTTTTGTAGCCCAAGCTCAAACTAAGAAACTTGCAAAATTTCATCCTCCTCCGACTTTATCTTCATGGGGTAAACTGGGCCGGAAGTTTCGACCCTCCCACCACAGCCCCCCTTTAGCGTTGTCCGATTGGGCTGAAATTTAGAGGTTAAATTTTCCTAGGGCCCGGGAGTTTATCCTCGAAATTTCAGCTTAATCCGATTACTCCTTCCCTGTTTTCAAAAAACCAAATATAGCCACTTAAAATTCATCATTTTTTTTTTCTTAGCCACGCCTACTGGCTAGAGTTGGCAACTGATCCGGGTGAATGAGGACTCATTCGAAGCAGAGTTCGACCTGTTAGGGCCTTTTGATATTTTCAGACCGAAAAAATTATCCCCCGAATTTACATTTACGAAAAACCACGTTTTCCTATAAGAACCCGCTATAAGCGGGCTAGCCCGCGAAGACGCGGGCTCGTTTTCCTATAAGAGCCCGCAAGCGATTTCCGGTCCTAGCGGTCGCATAGAGACAGCGGTAATCGCATTTTGTAGCCCAAGCTCAAACTAAGAAATGTGCAAAATTTTACCCCCCTCCGACTTTATCAAGGAGGCTCACTTGTGCCTCTATAAAGAGGCGACCCACCACACTGTTAATCGATTTCAGGGCCTAGATGCCGCAAAAAGACGGCGGTGATCGCATTTTGTAGCCCAAGCTCAAACTAAGAAACCTGCAAAATTTCATCCTCCTCCGACTTTGTCTTCATGGGGTAAACTGGGCCGGAAGTTTCGACCCTCCCACCACAGCCCCCCTTTAACGTTGTCCGATTGGGCTGAAATTTATAGGTTAAGCTTTCCTAGGGTCCGGGAGCTTGTCCTCGAAATTTCAGCTTAATCCGATCACTTCTTCCCTGTTTTCAAAAAACCAAATATAGCCACTTAAAATTCATTTCTTTTTTTTTCTTAGCCACGTCTGAAGGCCACAGTTGGCAACGGATCCGGGTGAATGAGGACTCATTCGAAGCAGAATTCGAACTGTTAGGGCCTTTTGATATTTTCAGACCGAAAAAATTATCCCCCGAATTTACATTTACGAAAAACCTCGTTTTCCTATAATAGCCCATGTTAATTTTTCCCACCTCAACCCCCCTTTAACGTTGTCTGATCGGGTTGAAATTTAGAGGATAAGTTTTCCTGGGGCCTGGGAGCTTATCCTCGAAATTCAGCTCAATCTGATAACTCCTTCCCTGTTTTCCAAAAACCAAATATCAAGTTTTGCTTGCGTCAAAAAGATTCTCCTTACTAAAAAACAATTACAATTATGTCTCTTTAGTGCAACAGTTGAAACTCCTGGCTGTCGTGCAGTACAGCCGGGTTCGATTCACAGGTAGATAAAATTTTTTATATACTGAATTTAAATTTTAAAAAAGAAACTCAGTTTCCTTTTTAAATTATTTGAAAAAAAATTACGTTTTCTAAAGAGTTAAAGAGGCTGATTTACAAGGTCGACCCTTAAAAGACCCTGTCGAGAAAGAAAAGAATAATACACAATCATCTAACAGTTAGTCACGCAATAATAAGTAATAAACTGTACAAAAACGTGCAGAAATTATTTGAAAAAACTACGTTTTCTAAAGAGTTAAAGAGGCTGAGTTACAAGGTCGAACCTTAAAACGTACAGGGATTAGGAGGCACAGTTGGAGGCTGCCGCCCCAAACCCCCGCTTTTGCAGCCTGTAAATAAAAAAAAAGTTTTTTAAAGTGAAAGTAAGGAGCGACATTAAATCTTAAAACGATCAGAAATTATTCCGTATATGAAAGGGGCTGTGCCCTCCTCAACGCCTCGCTCTTTACGCTAAAGTTTTTATTGTTTAAAAAAAAGAGTTGTGAGAAAGTCAAACTTTAGCGTAAAGAGCAAGGCGTTGAGGAGGGCACAGCCCCTTTCATATACGGAATAATTTCTGATCGTTTTAAGATTTAATGTCGCTCCTTACTTTCACTTTAAAAAACTTTTTTTTTTACTTACAGGCTGCGAAAGCGGGGGGTTTGGGGGGCGGCAGCTCCGCAACTGTGCCTCCTAATCCCTGTACGTTTTAAGGTTCGACCTTGTAACTCAGCCTCTTTAACTCTTTAGAAAACGTAGTTTTTTTCAAATAATCAGGGAAAATATTGACCTGATCAAGTGTGGTGAAACAGGAAGCATAGAACATTTTTTCAATTTTACCATTAATTAAGCTCATATTTTACTTGATGATAAAGTTTCAAAGGCAGTATATTTTCAAAAATATTAATGTGGGAAATATTATTAAATGTAATGGACGCCTATTTTCCTGTTTTCCTTGTGTTGAAAAAGATTAATAAAAAAATATCTGCTCAAAGTAAAGAGCAAATTTTACACTTAAAACGAGCAACAGTTTTTTTCAAATTTTTTGGGGGCAACTGTCCCCCTTTCTCCCCTCAACGACGCTACTGGACTCAGATAGACCACCCAGTGGATCCTACTCGCAGAGCAACTGACAGTAGATCTCAAAGATCCTCAATATCAGGCAAGGTGGAAACGTCTGATTCCATCCACTAGTACAGAGAAAGTAAGTTTTTGAACCTACACATATCCATGGGCTGCAGTTAGGATAGGATAAACGCATGAATGCGGTCGTTGATTTCCATAATAGCCTCAAGTGAGGTAGACCGTTGATATCATATGCGCTGCCTAAGTAAAGAAAGATGTTGGCACAATGTATTATGATTTTTTTTTTTTTGGTTTCTATACCAGGGCACTTCATATCGAATGAGTTGTCGTAAAAACTTCGAAAAGTGCTCATTCGATTGGAAATTGGAACGGCTAATTTTCTCTTTAATATCGAAAGTCGTTGGAAGGCAACTAACACCCCTTCCAAGCCCACCATTTAACCAAACACATCCAATCAAAATTTTGAGATATCCATCTGGTTCAGCGTAGTTGATTTCTCAAAAGAAACTATGTTTTTGAGGAGGACACTCCCACACAGCCCTCAGGACAAGGGTTTTAAGGTATGCTCTGGGGGCATATAAGGACGATGTTGGCACAACGTATAATTTACTACTTTTTTCCTTTAGACCAGGGCACTTTGTATCGAAGAAGTTGTCCTAGAAATTTCGAAAATGGCTCATTGAATTGGAAATTGGAATGGCTTGTGCCTTTTTTAATAGCCGAAAGTGATCGGAAGGCAACTATCACCCCTTCCAAGCCCACTATTTTCTGAAACACATCCAATCAAAATCTTGAGATAGCTATTTTGATTAGCGTAGTTGATTTCCTGACAGATATTATGTTTTTGAGGAGGACACTCCCCACAGCCCTCAGGGCAAGGGTTGTAAGTTATGCCCTGGGGGCATATAAGGTTTTTATTGAAAGCGTTGTCGTAGAAACTTCAAAAAAGACTCATTCGATTGGAAATTCAAAGGGCTGGTGCCCTTTTAATAGTCGAAAGTGATTGGAGGGCAACTAACTCCCCTTCTCACGCCTACGTTCTCCGCAAACACATCCAATCAAAATTTTGAGATAGCCATTTTGTTCAACGTAGTTGAAAGTTCTGGAAATCAGGTCTTTGAGGATGACAACTCCGCCCCCCCCATTCCGCAGGGCGAGGGTTGTAAGTTATCCCCAGGGGGCATATAAGGTTTTTTATAAAAAGTGTTGTCGTAGAAATTTCAAAAAAGGCTCATTCAATTGGAAATTGAAATGAATAGTGCCGTTTTTAATAGTCGAAAGTGTTTGGAAGGCAACTAACACCCCTTCCACGCTCACCATTTCCCCAAACACATCCAATCAAAATTTTGCGATAGCCATTTTGTTGAACGTAGTTGAAAGTTCTAGAAATTATACCTTTGAGCAGGACACTCCCCCCATAGTCTTCAGGGCAGGGGTTATAAGTTATGCCCAGGGGGCATATAATGTTTTTATAGAAAGCGTTGTCGTAGAAACGTCAAAAAGGGCTCATTTGATTGGAAATTCAAAGGGCTAGTGCCATTTTTAATAGTCGAAAGTGATTGGAGGGTAACTAACCCCCCTCTCACGCCCACCATTTATCCAAAAACATCCAATAAAAATTTTGAGATAGCCATTTTGTTCAACGTAATTGTAAGTTCTGGAAATTAGGTCTTTGAGGATGATAAACCCTCCCCCTCAGAGCCCTCAGGGCAAGGGTTACAAGTTATACCCTTGGGACATATAAGGTTTTTATTGAAAGCTTTATCACAGAAACTTGAAAAAGGGTGCATTCGATTGGAAATTCAAAGGGCTAGTGCCCTGTTTAATAGTCGAAAGAAATTGGAGGACAACTAACCCCACTCTCAGTTTTTCTTTCATAACTTTAATAAATCAAATAATATTAACATTTTGATTACTAAATATCTATATATGTATATTAAACTGACAATTCACATTCATTTTTACTTTTTCAGTAAAGTGCAAATTATATTCTGACCTTGGGAAGGCATAGGGGTTTTGAGCCCAACTTTTGTTAATTTCTACTCGTTTTGAGTTTGATTCGGTTATTCATTGTAATCTCTGTTCGTTTTGGGGCTCATATATTTATCGATGCTGATTGTGGTGGTTTCACGCTTGGTAGATTATTTGATTTTATTTTTTGCTCATTTTTGGGTTTAATCGAGTTCTTTACTTTTCTTTGAAAAACTTATTTTGTGGAAAAACTTTTTTTTTAATTAACAATTTTTATAAGCTAGTAGGGAATGACATCATCTCTGAAGCTTTTACTTAGGGTATAGCAACATGTATGATGGGTGCCTCTTTTTCTTTCCCCTCTTAGCACTAACGGGGGGTCGCAATGGCAAGCAAACTTAATTCGTTTTTATGTGCATCACTACTAAAATTGCCGTAGGCCCCTATGACGAGACAGACATTGACGAGACAGGAAGACATTGAGATGAGGAGAGGATGGAATTTCATTACATAAATAGGAGCAAATTGTTAAAAGTAAGACGTCCGGAAGCTAACGTTGATTGAGGCTAGACGAAGAGGAGATGGAGGAGGACTTGGATAATTCTGTTAATCATTCTAAACTCAATAACAGAATAAACTCAATTTTGAGCTAAAATATTCAATCGTATATTTGTAATGGTGTTCTGCTTCAGCGATGATAGTGCTTTGGTAGCTACAAATGCAGTACGGTAAAAAGATATGGTACAAACTGTTAAGGATACTGTGCAATGCAAAAACATTTATCAAGTTTTTATTTACAAAACCAACAATTTATTCCTTTTAACCCGGATTATTTTTTTGTAGCCAAATGTTAGCTCAACAGATTTACAGTTCTTTTGAAGGATACAATAATCACTCTCGGTCTAGACTGACTACCTAGGTCTTAGCTTTATGATGACAAAAAACGAACTCAAAGCTTATCAGAGCACCAAGGCCTTCTTTCTTTGAGGTTTGTCTATTGTTATCCCCCCCCCATTCCACTGATTTCATATGTATAGATTTTGATGTAATTGCTATGGCCAGGTCGAGGTCTTTACTGATTTGGGGACAGATCACAATCCCTTTTTTGAGATTACCTAGCAAGGCTCAAGATGATCAATAGTATTTTTGTGTTCATTCCTAAAAACTGGTCATGGGTGTCCTAACCCAAAATTTTGATAAGTCGCGATTTAGAAGACTTTTCTTTTTTTCTGGTGCCTTTGGGAATTTTGTTATATTTGGGGTTTTGAAAAAAACAAAACAAATATAACCCCTCTCCAAACAAAAATACAATATATTCCCTAAAATAAATCCCTCCAAATGGGTCTGTCAGCAAAGGAAGACCCTAATGATTTAATAAGAAATTAAAATAATAAAAACGGGCTTAGCTTTGAGTAGAGAGGGGTCTTATACTCGTGTCCCTCACCCCTGCTGCCACCTACAACTTTTTTAACACCATATATTGACACGAGAACCACGTGGTTTATGGTTTTCTCAGTGAGAATGAAAAAACATTTGAAAGACTCAATAGAAAAACAATTACTAATGACACCGTTATTGCTTGTTTTATGTTTTTTCATGTGATAATTTAAGAAATGTTCCAAACGAAAGTTTTTTTCAATTGAGACTTAAATAAATTTTTAACCAATCATTTGGTTTAAATTGAGACTTTAATAAATGTTACAAAATTCATGGTTTTTCAAGTGAGAATTTCATAAATGTGACAAAATTCATGTTTTTCCAAGTGAGAAAATTCCTGTTTTTTCATTCTCACTGAGAAAACCATAAACCACGTGGTGCTGTCACGAGTCAGAACACCTGTGCTGTCGACCTCAAGTCACCTATCGTGAATCAATAATTCCACTTAGAAACAACAAATTAATTTTCCCTTTCTTGACAGATCAATCAATCAATGACATCATCTGTCAGACTTTAAAAATTTTCGCCTAGAAACATTTCTCCAGGAATAGATCCAAAATCATTAATGTCTTTGCCTCGGGAACAGTTCTACTGGTCGAACTCCAAAGGATCTTAATAACCACAGGCCCTGGAAACAATTAGGCAAGAAACATCTTAGCGATGAATTGTTTTAGCGCGCGAAAAGGTTTCCAAATAATTTGAAATGCATTGACGCAGAGATGCCAATAACAAAGGAACACGCTGAATATGCGTTTAGGGATTATTTGGGCGAAACCGTTTTAGACAGGTTATGGAACTATTTCGGTGAAACAGATAGAGACATTTTAAAAGAAGATTTTTGAAGAGATTTTGGAGGAGGTTTTGAGTGTGGTCGTTATAATACACAAGTTTCAATTGAACAGTGTTGTGAGGTCCTCTACCCCAACCCCAAAGGTTACGCTCCCCCTACCCCCAACCCCACGGACCCCCCGCGGCCTAAAAGGTTCAAAGGGCTTACAAATGACCCCCCCCCCCCGGCCCCCCAAAGACCCTCACCCAGTTCCCCAAAGGTCCCCAGGCAACCACAGGGCCCCAGACCCTAAAAAGGCCATACCCGAGCCCCAAAGGCCCTCCCCGGTCCCCAAAGGTCCACCAGACCCCCAAAAGCCCTCCCCGGTCCCCAAAGGTCCACCAGAACCCCAAAAGCCCCCCCCCGGTCCCCCAAGGCCCACCCCCCGTCCCCCAAGGCCCTCCCCCGGCGCCCCGGGCCCCCAAACGGCCCCCATTACTCTACCCCTACCCCGAAGGAAGCCTCCGGTCCTCAAAGGTCCCCCAGGCTCCCAGGGCTCCCAACGGGCCCCGATTGCTCTACCCCAACCCAGAAGGAAGCCTCCGGTCCTCAAAGGTCCCCCAGGCCCCCAAAGGACCCACTGGACCCCCAAAGGCCCCCACCTGGTCCCCAAAGGTCCACCGGGCTCCCAAAGGGCCCCCCGGACCCCCAACGGCTCACCCGGCCCCCAAAGGGCCGCCCCAGGGCCTCACGGGTCTCCCAGACCCCCACCGGACCCACCGCGCCCCCAAAGGGCCCACTCGGGGCGCAAGGGCTCCCCGGACCCCCACAGGCCACCCCCCGGTCCTCAAAGGTCCACCGGGCTCCCCAAGGACCAGTCGGTCCTCAAGGACCCTCTCAGACGTGCCAAGACCCTCCCCCGACCCCCACAGGCTCATCCCGGTCCCCACAGGTCCCCTCAGGCTCCCATATGACCACTCCACCCCTCACGGGCCCCTGGATCCCCAAACCCCCTCCCCCGAACCCTCCCAAGAACCCCCTCGCCATTTTTAAAACTTTTTATTGCGTTATTATATACTTTTAGAACAAGTTACTTTCATAATGTCCCACCAAAACCCATTTTCCAACTTGAAGTACTTATCTTTTTCACCCACTTTCTCAATGAAAAAGAAATTAGTTTTTAATCAATTCTAATTTTCCAAATAATATAAAAATTTTCCACTTTAGTTCAGATCTGTCTCGAAGAGATGAAAAATTTAAAATACTGTTCCAAATTTTTCGCAGAAGATAAAAAAGTTCAAGTTTTCTTCTGAATTTTACCAAAGAACGTGCTCCAATTCTAATTTCTCCAGAGAAAACAAAATCTTCCACTTCAGTTCTTTATTTCACAAAGACATAGAGAAATTTAAAGTTCAAGTCTAAATTTTTCGGTGGAAGATGGAAAAAGCAAGACCACACTTGTGAATATTTTCCTGGAAAATAAAAAGTTCTAGTTCAATTTACAGTTTCCTCAATGAAGTCAAGGAAAGTTCAAGTTCTCTTCTGAATTTTACCAAAGAACACGCTTCAATTCTAATTTTTTCAGAGAAAACAAAAATCTTCCACTTCAGTTCTTTATTTCACAAAGACATAAAGAAATTTAAAGTACAATTCTAAATTTTTCGGTTGAAGATAGAAAAAGCAATACCATACTTGTGAATATATTCCCGGAAGATAAAAAGTTCTAGTTCAATTTACAGTGTCCTCAACGAAGTGAAGTATGGTTCAAGTTCTCTTCTGAATTTTACCAAAGAACACGCTTCAATTCTAATTTCACCACAGAAAATAAAAATCTTACAATTCAGTTCTCTATTTCACAAAGACATAAAGAAATTTAAAGTTCAATTCTATATTTTTCGGTGGAAGATAGAAAAAGCAATACCATACTTGTGAATATTTTCCCGGAACATAAAAAGTTCTAGTTCAATTTAAAGTTTCCTCAACGAAGTGAAGAAAGGTTCAAGTTCTCTTCTGAATTATACAAAAGAACACACTTCAATTCTAATTTTTACAGAGAAAAAAAAAATCTTCCACTTCAGTTCCTTATTTCACAGACAAAAATAAATTTAAAGTAAAATTCTAAATTTTTATGTGGAAGATAGAAAAAGCAAGACCATGCTTGTGAATATTTTCCCGGAAAATAAAAAGTTCTAGTTCAATTTAAAATGTCCGCAAAGAAGTCAAGGAAAGTTCAAGTTCTATTCTGAATTTTAGCAAAGAACACGCTTCAATTCTAATTTTTTCAGAGAAAACAAAAATCTTCCACTTCAGTTCTTTATTTCACAAAGACATAAAGAAATTTAAAGTACAATTCTAAATTTTTCGGTTGAAGATAGAAAAAGAAATACCATACTTGTGAATATTTTCCCGGAAGATAAAAAGTTCTAGTTCAATTTACAATTTCCTCAATGAAGTCAAGGAAAGTTCAAGTTCTCTTCTGAATTTTACCAAAGAACACGATTCAATTCTAATTTTTTCAGAGAAAACAAAAATCTTCCACTTCAGTTCTTTATTTCACAAAGACATAAAGAAATTTAAAGTACAATTCTAAATTTTTCGGAGGAAGATAGAAAAAGCAATACCATACTTGTGAATATTTTCCCGGAAAATAAAAAGTTATAGTTCAATTTTCAATTTTCTCAAAGAAGTCAAGAAAAATTCAAGTTCTCTTCTTAATTTTACCAAAGAAAAAAATTCTATTCTAATTTCAACAGAGAAAACAAAAATCTTCCAATTAAGCTCCATATTTCACAAAGACATAAAGAAATTTAAAGTACAATTCTAAATTTTTCGGTGGAAGTTCGAAATAGTAATACCATCCTTGTAACTATTTTCGAGGACGAGAAAAAGTTCTCGTTCAATTTAAAGTTTACTCAATGTAGTCAAGTAAAGTTCAAGTTCTATTCTGAATTTTACCAAAGAATAAAATTCAATTCTATTTTCACCAGAGAAAATAAAAATTTTCCACTTCAGTTCTATATTTCACAAAGACATAAAGAAATTTAAAGTTCAATTCTAAATTTTTCGGTGGAAGATAGAAAAAGAAATACCATAATTGTGAATATTTTCACTGACGATAAAAAGTTCTATTTAAATTTAAAGTTTTCTCAAAGAAGTAAAGGAAGGTTCAAGTTCTCTTCTGAATTTTACCAAAGAACATGCTTCAATTCTAATTTTTTCAGAGAAAACAAAAATCTTCCACTTTAGTTCTTTATTTCACAAAGACATAAAGAAATTTAAAGTACAATTCTAAATTTTTCGGTGGAAGATAGAAAAAGCAATACCATACTTGTGAATATTTTTCCCGGAAGATAAAAAGTTCTAGTTCAATTTAAAATTTTCTCAACGAAGTGAAGAAAGGTTCAAGTTCTCTTCTGAATTTTACTAAAGAACAAAAATCAAGTCAACGGTCCCAAGAGAAAATAAAAATCTTCCACTTAAGTTCCCTATTTCACAAAGACATAAAGAAATTTAAAGTACAATTCTAAATTTTTCGGTGGAAGATAGAAAAAGTAATACCATACTTTTGAATATTTTCCCGGAAGATAAAAAGTTGTAGTTCAATTTACAGTTTCCTCACTGAAGTCAAGGAAAATTCAAGTTCTCTTCTGAATTTTACCAAAGAACATTCTTCTATTCTAATTTTTTCAGAGAAAACAAAAATCTTCCACGTCAGTTCTTTATTTCACAAAGACATAAAGAAATTTAAAGTACAATTCTAAATTTTTCGGTGGAAGATAGAAAAAGTAATACCATACTTGTGAATATTTTCCCGGAAGATAAAAAGTTCTAGTTCAATTTACAGTTTTCTCAACGAAGTTAAGAAAATTTCAAGTTCTATTCTGAATATTACCACAGATCATTAGTCAATTCTAATTTCACCATATAAAATAAAAATCTTCCACTTCAGTTCCTTATTTCACAAAGACATAAAGAAATTTAAAGTTCAATTCTAAATTTTTCGGTGGAAGTTAGAAAAAGTAATACAATACTTGTGAATATTTTCCCGGACGATAAAAAGTTCTAGTTCAATTTACAGTTTCCTCAATGAAGTCAATTAAAGTTCAAGTTCTCTTCTGAATTTTACCAAAGAACAAAAGTCAATTCTAATTACACCAGATAAAATAAAAATCTTACACTTCAGTTATTTATTTCACAACTACATAAAGAAATTTAATGTACAATACTAATTTTTAGATTTGATATATAAAAAGTAATACCATACGTGTGAATATTTTCACGGAAGATAAAAAGTTCTAGTTCAATTTACAGTTTCCTCAATGAAGTCAAGGAAAGTTCAAGTTCTCTTCTGAATTTTAATAAAGAACAAAATTCAATTCTAATTTCAACAGATAAAATAAAAATCTTCCACTTCAGTTCTTTATTTCAAAAAGACATAAAGAAATTTAAAGTACAATTCTAAATTTTTCGGTGGAAGATAGAAAAAGTAATACCATACTTGTGAATATTTTCCCGGAAGATAAAAAGTTCTAGTTCAATTTACAGATTCCTCAATGAAGTCAAGGAAAGTTCAAGTTCTATTCTGAATTTTACAAAAGAACACGCTACAATTCTAATTTTATCAGAGAAAACAAAAATCTTCCACTTCAGTTCTTTATTTCACAAAGACATAAAGAAATTTAAAGTACAATTCTAATTTTTCGGTGGAAGTTAGAAAAAGCAATACCATACTTGTGAATATTTTCCCCGGAACATAAAAAGTTCTAGTTCAATTTACAATTTCCTCAAAGAAGTCAAGAAAAGTTCAAGTTCTCTTCTGAATTTTACTAAAGAACAAAATTCAATTCTAATTTCACCAGATAAAATAAAAATCTTCCACTTCAGTTCTCTATTTCACAAAGATATAAAGAAATTTAAAGTTCAATTCTAAATTTTTAGGTGGAAGATAGAAAAAGTAATACCATACCTGTGAATATTTTCACGGAAGATAAAAAGTTCTAGTTCAATTTTAAATTTTCTCAACGAAGTCAAGGAAAGTTCAAGTTCTCTTCTGAATTTTCTCAATGAACACACTTCAATTCTAATTTATACAGAGACAATAAAAATCTTCCACTTCAGTTCCTTATTTCTCAAAGACATAAATAAATTCAAAGTTCAATTCTAAAATTTACGATGGAAGATAGAAAAGTAATACCACACGTGTGAATATTTTCATGTAAGATAAAAAGTTCTAGTTCAATTTAAAATTTTCTCAACGAAGTCAAGTAAAGTTCAAGTTCTCGTATGAACTTTACCAAAGAACACTATTAATTTCTAATTTTTCAGAGAAAACAAAAATCTTCAACTTCAGTTCTTTATTTCACAAAGACATAAAGAAATTTAAAGTTCTATTCTAATTTTTCGGTGGGTGATAGAAAAATTAATGCCATGCTTGTGATTATTTTCACGGAAGATAAAAAGTTCTACTTCAATTTTAAATTTCCCCGGAAGATAAAAAGTTTTAGTTCAACTTGATATTATCTTTGTGAAAACACACAAACTCAGAAAAAATGATCAATGTTCCTTTAGTACCTATGCAATTAGAATAAAAATGAAGATATTTATTCAGAGTTTCAACTCTCTATGTCTAAGTTCGCTAAAAACAAGCTATTTTCTTGCGAAAACACACAAAATCAGAAAAAATGTTCAATGTTCCTTAATCACATACGAACTTAGGCTTAAAGGAAGATATTTATGCAGAGTTTCAACTCGATATGGCTAAGTTTGCTAAAAACAAGCTATTTTCTTGCGAAAACACACGAAATCAGAAAAAATATTGTTAGGTTAGGTTAGGTTAGGTTAGGTTAGGTTAGCCTACGTACGCGCGCATATAGGTTAAGTTAGGTTAGATTAAGTTAGATTAGGTTAAGTTAGGTTAGGTTAGGTTAGATTAAGTTAGGTTAGGCTAGGTTAGCCTACGTACGCGTGAGATTAAGTTAGGTTAGGTTAAGTTAGGTTAGGCTAGGTTAGCCTACGTACGCGCGCGTACGTAGGCTAACCTAGCCTAACCTAACTTAACCTAACCTAACTTAATCTAACGCGTACGTAGGCTAACCTAGCCTAACCTAACTTAATCTAACCTAACCTAACCTAACTTAACCTAATCTAACTTAATCTAACCTAACTTAACCTATATGCGCGCGTACGTAGGCTAACCTAACCTAATCTAACTTAACCTAACCTAGCAATATTTTTTCTGATTTCGTGTGTTTTCGCAAGAAAATAGCTTGTTTTTAGAAAACTTAGACATATCGAGTTTAAACTCTGCATAAATATCTTCATTTAAGACTAATTGCTTAGTTTCTTAAGTAACCTTGAACATTTTTTCTGATTTTGTGTGTTTTCGCAAGAAAATATCTTGTTTTTAGCGAACTTAGCCATAGAGAGTTGAAACTCTGCATAAATATCTTCATTTTTATTCTAATTGCATAGGTACTAAAGGAACATTGAACATTTTTTCTGAGTTTGTGTGTTTTCACAAAGATAATAGCAAGTTGAACTAGAACTTTTTATCTTCCGGGAAATTTAAAATTGAAGTGGAACTTTTTAACTTCCGTGAAAATAATCACAAGTACGGCATTAATTTTTCTATCACCCACCGAAAAATTAGAATTGAACTTTAAATTTCTTTATGTCTTTGTGAAATAAAGAACTGAAGATGAAGATTTTTTTTTTCTCTGAAAAATTAGAATTGAAGCGTGTTATTTGGTAAATTTCAGAAGAGAACTTGAAATTTCCTTGACTTCGTTGAGAAAATTTGAAATTGAACTAGAACTTTTTATCTTCAGTGAAAATATTCACACGTGAGGTATTACTTTTTCTATCTTCCATCGAAAATTTTAGACTTGAACTATGAATTTCTTTATGTCTTTGAGAACTAATGAACTGAAGTGGAAGATTTTTATTTTCTCTGGAGACATTAGAATTGAAGTGTGTTCATTGAGAAAATTCAGAAGAGAACTTGAACTTTCCTTGACTTCATTGAGGAAATTTTAAATTGAACTAGAACTTTTATCTTCCGTGAAAATATTCACAGGTATGGTATTACATTGTCTATCTTCCACCGAAAAATTTAGAATTGAACTTTACATTTCTTTATGTCTTTGTGAAATAGAGAACTGAAGTAGAAGAATTTTATTTTCTCTGGTGAAATTAGTATTGAATTTTTTTGTTTAGTAAAATTCAGAAGAGAACTTGAACATTTCTTCGCTTCGTTGAGTACATTGTAAATTGAACTAGAACTTTTTATTTTACGGGAAAATATTCAAACGTATGGTATTTCTTTTTCTATCTTCAACCGAAAAATTAGAATTGAACTTTAAATTTCTTTATGTCTTTGTGAAATAAATAACTGAAGTGGAAGATTTTTGTTTTCTCTGAAAAAATTAGAATTGAATCGTGTTCTTTGGTAAAATTCAGAAGAGAACTTGAACTTTCCTTGACTTCATTGAGGCAACTGTAAATTGAACTAGAACTTTTTATCTTCCGGGAAAATATTCACAAGTATGGTATTACTTGTTCTATCTTCCACCGAAAAATTTAGAATTGAACTTTAAATTTCTTTATGTCTTTGTGAAATAAAGAACTGAAGTGGAAGATTTTTATTTTCTCTGGTGAAATTAGAATTGAATTTTGTTCTATAGTAACAGTCATACGATCACCTGCACGGTCATGTAAGAAATTGAGCAAAATTTTACTTGTCAGAGAACTTTTTATCGGCCTTTAAAAGTTTAAACATTAATTTAGAGAATGAAAGATAGTAACCCTAAATCAAATTATTTGAATTTATATTTAGGTATTTCGTTTTTTCCTAATTTAATGACTATTACTATGTTTATTTTATCTTTTGACAGATTTCTATTATTTGTTCTGTATTAATTTTATTTCGAGTCATTGAACTTTTCTTGACTTCATTGAGGACACTGTAAATTGAACTAGAACTTTTTATCTTCCGGGAAAATATTCACAAGTATGGTATTACTTTTTCTATCTTCCACCGAAAAATTTAGAATTGAACTTAAAATTTCTTTATGTCTTTGTGAAATAATGAACTGAAGTGGAAGATTTTTATTTTCTCTGGTGAAATTAGAATTGAATTTTTTTCTTTGGTAAAATTCAGAAGAGAACTTGAATTTTACTTCACTTCTTTGAGAAAACTGTAAATTGAAATAGAACTTTTTATCTTCCGGGACAATGTTCACAAGTATGGTATTACTTTTTCTATCTTCCACCGAAAAATTTAGAATTGAACTTTAAATTTATTCATGTCTTTGTGAAATAAAGAACTGAAGTGGAAGATTTTTTTTTTCTCTGTATAATTTAGAATTGTAGAATGTTCTTTGGTAAAATTCAGAAGAGAACTTGAACTTTCATTGACTTCATTGAGGAAACTGTAAATTGAACTAGAACTTTTATCTTCCGGGAAAATATTCACAAGTATGGTATTACTTTTTCTATCTTCCACCGAAAAATTTAGAATTGAACTTTAAATTTCTTTATGTCTTTGTGAAATAAAGAACTGAAGTGGAAGATTTTTATAGTCTCTGGTGAAATTAGAATTGAATTTTGTTCTTTGGTAAAATTCAGAAGAGAACTTGAACCTTTCTTCACTTCGTTGAGAAAATTTAAAAATGAACTAGAACTTTTTATCTTCCGGGAAAATATTCACAAATATGGTATTGCTTTTTCTATCTTCCACCGAAAAATTTAGAATTGTACTTTAAATTTCTTTATGTCTTTGTGAAATAAAGAACTGAAGTGGAAGATTTTTGTTTTCTCTGAAAAAATTAGAATTGAAGCATGTTCTTTGGTAAAATTCAGAAGATAACTTGATCTTTACTTGACTTCATTGAGAAACTTGTAAATTGAAATAGAACTTTTTATCTTAAGTGAAAATATTAACAAGTATTTTATTAATTTTTATATCATCAAACGAAAAATTTAGAATTGAACTTTAAATTTCTTTATGTCTTTGTGAAATAAAGAAATGAAGTGGAAGATTTTTATTTTCTCTGGTGAAATTAGAATTGAATTTTGTTATTTGTTAAAATTCAGAAGAGAACTCGAAATTTACTTGACTTCATTGAGGAAATTGTAAATTGAACTAGAACTTTTTATCTTCCGGGAAAATATTCACAAGTATGGTATTACTTTTTCTATCTTCCACCGAAAAATTAGGAATTGAACTTTAAATTTCTTTATGTCTTTGTGAACTAAAGAAATGAAGTGGTAGATTTTTATTTTCTCTGGTGAAATTAGAATTGAATTTTATTCTTTGGTAAAATTCAGAAGAGAACTTGAATTTTTCTTCACTTCGTTGAGAAAATTTTAAATTGAACTAGAACTTTTTATCTTCCGGAAAATATTCACAAGTATTGTATTTCTTTTTATATCTTCCACCGAAAAATTTAGAATTGTACTTTAAATTTCTTTATGTCTTTGTGAAATAAAGAACTGAAGTGGAAGATTTTTGTTTTCTCTGAAAAAATTAGAATTGAAGCATGTTCTTTGGTAAAATTCAGAAGAGAACTTGAACTTTACTTGACTTCATTGAGGAAATTGTAAATTGAACTAGAACTTTTTATCTTCCGGGAAAATATTCACAAGTTTGGTATTACTTTTTCTATCTTCCACATAAAAATTTATAATTGAAAAGTATATGTATTTAGTACATTGTGAAATAGTGAACAAAATTTTAATATTTTTGTTATCTATGACCATATTATTATTGAAGTATGTTCTGTGGTAAAATTCAGAAAAGAACTTGAACTTTTCTTGACTTCATTGCGGAAATTTTACATTGAACTAGAACTTTTTATTTTCCGGGAAAATATTCACAAGTATGGTATTGCTTTTTCTATCTTCCACCGAAAAATTTATAATTGTACTTTAAATTTCTTTATGTCTGTGAAATAAAGAACTGAAGTGGAAGATTTTTTTTTTCTCTGAATAAATTAGAATTGAAGCGTGTTCTTTGTTAAAATTCAGAAGAGAACTTGAACATTACTTCACTTCGTTGAGGAAACTTTAAATTGAACTAGAACTTTTTATCTTCCGGGGAAATATTCACAAGTATGGTATTACTTTTTCTATCTTCCACCGAAAAATTTAGACTAGAAATATAAATTTCTTTATGTCTTTGTGAAATAAAGAACTGAAGTTGAAGATTTTTCTTTTCTCTGTTTAAATTAGAATTGAAGCGTGTTCTTTAGTAAAATTCAGAAGAGAACTAGAACCTTTCTTCACTTATTAGATGAATCTTTAAATTGAACTAGAACTTTTTATCTTCCGGGAAAATATTCACAAGTATGGTATTGCTTTTTCTATCTTCCACCGAAAAATTTAGATTTGAACTTTAAATTTCTTTATGTATTTGTGAAATAAAGAACTGAAGTTGAAGATTTTTGTTTTCTCTGAAAAAATTAGAATTGAAGCGTGTTCTTTGGTAAAATTCAGAAGAGAACTTGAACTTTTCTTCACTTCCTTGAGGAAACTGTAAATTGAACTAGAACTTTTTATGTTCCGGGAAAATATTCACAAGTATGGTATTGCTTTTTCTATCTTCCACCGAAAAATTTAGACTTGAACTTTAAATTTCTTTATGTCTTTGTGAAATAAAGAACTGAAGTGGAAGATTTTGTTTTCTCTGGAGAAATTAGAATTGGAGCACGTTCTTCGGTAAAATTCAGAAGAAAACTTGAACTTTTTTTATCTTCTGCGAAAAATTTGGAACAGTATTTTAAATTTTTCATCTCTTCGAGACAGATCTGAACTAAAGTGGAAAATTTTTATATTATTTGGAAAATTAGAATTGATTAAAAACTAATTTCTTTTTCATTGAGAAAGTGGGTGAAAAGGATAAGTACTTCAAGTTGGAAAATGGGTTTAGGAGGGATATTATGAAAGGAATTTGATCTAAAAGTAGATAATAAAGCAATAAAAAGAGTTAATAATGGTTAGGGGTTCTTGGAAAGGTTCCGGGGAGGGCGTGTGGGGATCCATGGGCCCTGAAGGGGTGGAGTGTTCCGATGGGAGACTGAGTGGACCGGTGTGGACCGGTGTCAGTCGGGGGGGGGCGGGAGCGGGAAGGGGCTCTTCTGTGCGGGTCCGGGAGGCCCGACTGGTCCTTTGGGAGCCCGGTGGACCTTTGAGGACCGGGGGGAGGGCCTGTGGGGTGTCCGGGGAGCCCTTGATCACCGCTAGGGCCCTTTGGGGCTCGGGGGGGCCTAGGGGGGGGGGGGCGATCAGTGAGGAGCTAGGGAGGTGCTGGGGGGTCCAGGTGACCCTGTGGGGGGCCGGTGGTCCTTTTGGGAGCCCGGTGGCCCGTTGGGGACCCGGTGAGGGCCTGTGGGGGTCCTGTGGGTCCTGTGGGAGCCTGGGGGACCTTTGAGGACCAGGAGGCTTCCTTCTGGGTTGGGGTAGAGCAATCGGGGCCCTTTGGGAGCCCTGGGAGCCGGGGGGCCGTGGGAGTCCGGGAGGCGGCCGGGGGGTGTGGGGTAGATTCAGGGGGACCCGTGGGGGGCCCTTGTAGGAGTGGGAGTTCCGGGGAGGCGCGGGGGAGGGCTGGGGGGCACCGGGGGAGGGCTGTGGGTTTGGGGTTGTCCCGGGTGAGACGGGGTATGGCGGTGGGGGGTGGGGTGTCCAGTGGGGGTCGGGGGAGGGCCTTTGGGGGTCGGGTATGGCATTTTTAGGGTCTGGGGCCCTTTGGGTGCCTGGGGACCTTTGGGGAACTGGGTGAGGGTCTTTGGAGGGCCGGGGGGGGGGGGGGTCCTTGTTAACCCAAGATACCCTTTTAGGCCGCGGGGGTTAGTTCGGGTGGTGGGTAGGGGGATAGTACCCTTTGGGGTTGGGGTAGAGGACCTCACAAAACTGTTAAATTTAAACTTGTGTATTATAACGACCACACTCAAAACCTCCTCCAAAATCTCTTCAAAAATCTTCTTTTAAAATGTCTCTATCTGTTTCACCGAAATAGTTCCATAACCTGTCTAAAACGGTTTAGCCCAAATAATCCCTAAAAGCATATTCAGCGTGTTCCTTTGTTATTGGCATCTCTGCGTCAATGCATTTCAAATTATTTGGAAACCTTTTCGCGCGCTAAAACAATTCATCGCTAAGATGTTTCTTGCCTAATTGTTTCCATGGCCTGTGGTTATTAATATCCTTTGGAGTTCGACCAGTAGAACTGTTCCCGAGGCAAAGACATTAATGATTTTGGATCTATTCCTGGAGAAATGTTTCTAGGCGAAAATTTTTAAAGTCTGACAGATGATGTCATTGATTGATTGATCTGTCAAGAAAGGGACAATTAATTTGTTGTTTCTAAGTGGAATTATTGATTCACGATAGGTGAATTGAGGTCGACAGCACATGTGTTCTGACTCGTGACAGCACCACGTGGTTTATGGTTTTCTCAGTGAGAATGAAAAAACAGGAATTTTCTCACTTGAAAAACCATGAATTTTGTCACATTTATGAAATTCTAACTTGAAAAAACATGAATTTTGTCACATTTATTAAATTCTCACTTGAAAAACCAAGAATTTTGTCACATTTATGAAATTCTCACTTGAAAAACCATGAAATTTGTCACAATTATGTAATTATAACTTGAAAAACCATAAAAACAGACATAAATGTGTCAAAATTCATGGTTTTTCAAGTGAGAATTTCAACTGTTTTTTCATTCTCACTGAGAAAACCATAAACCACGTGGTTCTCGTGTCAATATATGGTGTTAAAAAAGTTGTAGGTGGCAGCAGGGGTGAGGGACACGAGTATAAGACCCCTCTCTACTGCTTTGCAACATTTTTCAGTCATGTCACGTATAAGATTCTTTAGATGATGCTAATCAAGAGAGCTGTTCAATTTGCTTTCCGTAGAATCATTTCCAGATTTATTAAAGCGTCACGGTTGCATGGAGACTTGTATGCATACAATAATTGCACAAAAATTAGTATTATAGATGTTTACCCGCAGGTCATATACTAATAGTCCGTTATTGAATGCAGAATCTTCTCTCCAGACACTATCACAGTTATTTTCTGAAAAGACTCTTCAAGGTATTTTTCTTCTTAAGAAAACTTAATGCAACTTATAGTGCTTATAGCGTCTTCTTAAGGCAACTTATAGTGCTGGTATTTAAGAGTTGCTAATATTTAGCATAGTAATGCGTATGGTGCTGAAAATTAGCCCATTCTATTCATTGTATATAGTAACGGTTCTCAAAAGTGTATTAATTGGGTGGACCCCCCCCCCCCAAAAAAAAAAGCTCAACAGTAAAAATATAGTCTTACTCTAATAGTAATAGAAAAGTGAGGCATTTTGCCAAATTTTGTGAAATTTAGATCTCCAGAAATTTATTATTGGTTAATCTTCTTTATCCAACATAGCTTACTAGGCCAGTCTATAAGGCTAGCCTTACTCTGCCTCTCTGAAGGCATTTGTAGGAAACTAACCAAAGAATTTGCCAGCTATAAGAAAATAGACACTGAATATTAGGCTAGTGAGTCAGTATAGGGCAATATTTGGGAGTCGTCTATAATCGCTTTCCCTTAATATTAAGGACTAGTTTAGAAATGCCCGATCGATTATCGTGAGCTCTCTCTTGAAAGTTAGCTATATATATTGAAACTGAATATGATCCAACAGTAGAAAGTGGTTCTGACCGAAAACTTTAGCACCAATTACAAATTATTATCACCGTGGCTTTAACACAACTTACTTTTAAATTTTATTTTTTCCTTTATTTTATTGATCCACAACTTCATGAAATGGATAGAATGTTTGTAAACTTGATTGAATCGTAACTGGGAAACAAATACTAATTATCATTTATTAAAAGAGAGTTGATATGGATAATGGGAAAGTGGTAAATTTCCAAATTTCAGTCGATGTCAACTCACTCAAGTCGATTTTGATTGACTTGTCGACCGACCAGTCGCCTTCGTCGGTCGACCGGCAGGCCACGTTGACTGATCAGAACAAAGTTTTATAAACTGCTGCAATCTTTTCCTCTCTCTCTGTCTCTCCCTCCTTCTAACCCCCCCCCTCGTATCTCTCTCCCTTACCTTCTCTCTATCTCTCTCCCTCTCTTTCTTTCCCTCCTTTGTTCTCCCTTTTATTGCTTTGTCTGCTTACTTTCATTTATTTATTATACCTTTTTGTAGTTAAGACGTGTATTGTCGTGAACGCCCCATTTATGTCATAAAGACTTCTTATCCTTTCGTTGCAATTTACATTGCTTCAAACAACCTTGGTATCTTCTCTTTGATTGCAATAATTCTCTAAACAGCATCTAAGAGAAGTTCCATCTTGTGTTGTTTGGAAAATTAAGCTAGGCTCCAACTGATTCTTTAATCTTGTCGCTATCTGTGAAACTATGATGGATATTATACCAGAGAGTATCGTGCATTGACCTTGTCACATGATGAGGTATCCGACATGATCTATCACTGGAAGTACTCAAAGTCCGTCATAGCGGTCAGGTCTTTTCCATTGATAATGACGGAAATCTGGCCTATTTTTTTAATTTTTTTTTCAAATCTCAACGTAGCAGGTTCTGTTTTAAGTGACAACTCAGTGACGTCTCAGTGACAACTGAAAAACACCGCAACTCCAGATTTAAAGGAAAATAGATAGAAAGGGATGAAGGAAATAACTGTTCTATTCTAGCTAATTAGGATACTTAAGGACTCGGAAAGCATTTTAAATACTTCATACCACCGTATGGGCTCCAGACATACAACAGTTGTTACCTTTTGCTTGAATACTTGTATATCATTATTGAATATGTAAAAACTAAAATCTTCAATGTTTTACTTTGGAAATAAAAATTGACCTTTGAGAAACAAGTTCGTAAAGGTAGAAAAGGACTTTCCTTATTTTCTTGATGCCATTTTGTTACCTTTCGAAAATATCCACTTTTCCCAATCTTGTAAAGCCTTGATATACAACTACATTTCTCCAAACACACCTTGACACATAGCACGAGCCTCTTTCAATTTTCTCGGAAAGCCTTTGACAGAACTAGTCTGTTTAGGTGAGAGATTTCTTCTCTGGGAAAATAAACCTTACGGAATTTGGATTTTAGGAGCTGAATTCCCAGTCCAGCGGATCTCATTTACAAAGCAAGAAAAACGCACTAGTTATAGCATCATATATTTGAACTCTGTTACAGAGAAACAAAACTTCTTTGAAATAACCGAAAACAGACCAGTTTTTCATTTTAGCCCAAAGAGGAAGTCTAATTTTTATAAGTCTAATCTTTTTTAATCAAAAAGTTTCAAAAGCAAAGTACTCGAAATCTTTGGGGAAAAAAACGCAAAGACATAACAAAAGACACAACCTTTGATTAATAAAGTTAAAAGAATATAAAAGAATAAAAAGGTGAAGGACATGGTGCTAGACTCCATGGCCCTTTATTATGGAAGCGAGACGGGGGCAAGGGGGCCATCTATTTAATGATTTCACTAACCCTTCCTTTTTACCTTCCGAAAATTTCTCCTGGTACCCATTTAGAGCTGGGTTAACTCTGGCTGAGTTTATAGAGTTGCGCCACTGACTGTTTAAACTGACTTTCTTTTAACTAACACAGCTGATGTATGAAAATAATAAAGACAGAACGTTTTGGCTGCACATCTGCAAATCGTTGCCAGAAGAGAGAAAACCTAAAAATATTTTTTTTTAAATTAAGCGCTAACAGATCCAAGGCCGTTTCCTCTTGCTCCTTCCGTTCTTTATTTTTAAGATTTTTTTTTTTTAAGAATTCCAAATGGAATAGAATTCAAATAATTTCTTAAACTAAACCGTCTTCCCGTTTATAGTAGAAAACGAAAATCAGAAATATGGATTAAAAGGTAAAATAAAATCTTTATTAAGACAAGGAATGAATAAATAATTTATTTACACATAAAATCTACGTTGTTCGAAATGTACATCTACAGTGTTTGAGTGTATAGTGTCAGCAGACTGGTGCCATAGTTATTAAAAAAAAAGAAAAAAGAAAAGAAAAAACAAAGAAAACTCAGATAGTGAAAAAATATACAGATTAGTGATGTGGATATGTCTATATAATCCAGATTAGTAAATAGTAAAAAAATAATAATAAACGGGGTTGATGATTTCCTAAGGAAAGATTAAAGGGAAATGGGAAAATCATAAGAGAGTGTAAAGAGAAAGGCTTTGGATAGATTGAACTTGGAATGGAGGAAGAGCATGCGAGGCTGTTTTGGCCCCAGGGGGCCTAGGCTGCAGCGAGTTGTTAGTAGAAGTAGTAGTAGAAGTAGTATACATATGGGTTTGATTACTTTGTTTAATTTACTGTCTCAATGAACAGTTTTATATTATAAATTTCAGAATTTTCATTTTATACCTTAAGAGACTTTAGAAAAATGATTGATATAAATTTTTTAGCATAAAATTACCATTGGGTCGATACGATCACACCTGGGAAAACAGCAACAAATAAACACGTATCCGTCATCTTTCTCCTATGAGTTTGAAACATCTACATAGGGTTCTCTGATACGCTGAATCTGATGGTGTGATTTTCATTAAGATTCTATGAATTTTAGAAGTTTCTTTCTTTTTTCGAAAATAAGGCAAATTTCGATTGGTGAGACTAAACTTGATTAAACCTATATATCTTAATCAGCATAAAAATTCGTTTCTTTAGGTGTATCTATTGGTATAAAAATGCTGTTATTTAGAGTTTCGGTTACTATTGAGCCGGGTCGCTCCTTACTTACAATTCGTTACCACGAACTCCGATCATTACAATTCAAAACTCGACCTAAAATCTCGTTGTTTTGTTTTTGTGTCGAATAAGTTTTGAATCAGTAGATAAATTCAGTCAATCTTCTTAAGGACCCTTGGGTATTAGAGTCATGCCCAAGCCCCACCGTAGTCAAACTTGTTGATGAAAAAAAATAAGCTTAAGAAGACTATGTTTTTTAGCTTGATTCTAAAGTCGTACTAATGCTACTGGGGTAGTAAGTTTAAAATACTAAGGAATACTAAAGGACACATATATTTTCAATTGTTGCCTATTAAACCCATGTCTTTGATTTTTTTGAAAACTCATCGTATAAATAAAGAAAACTACTGTTCCAAACAGGGACGTATCCATAATTTTTTTCGGGGGGGGGGGGGGTGTTAAAAAAAACCTTTAAAAACGCATCAGAAATTGGTTTATATTCATATGCGTTACGTTTTTATGCCTCTAACAAACTTTTCGGGGGGCGAGGGGTTCAAACCACATAGCTCCCTCTGGATACGGCCTTGGTTCCAAAATTATATATTTTCTATTTTCAAAAATTATGTTTTAAAATCCACTCTGATTGGTGAACCATAAAGTTTACGCTTAAAAGTTGAACGTTGCTCAACTCATCATTTTACAGACAAAAAAATACATTATCATTGCTGTAATTACGCGTGAAATACATTTTACTCCCAAGCAAAGCATTAGTTCCATTTTGGGATTGTTCCACTCGGCCAGAAACTATGTCAAATTTGAGTTGAATCTCCATTCAAGACTACTTGCGCTTTACTTAATTCTAAAAAAACCTTCTTGCCATGCAAGGATACTCGTATGTTTCTACCGTTATATAATTCCTTCAGTCTATTTTTGCACTTATATATCCATTATCGCTGGAATACCACTAAAATTTAAGAACTCCTAAGCATAAGGCTAGAATAGGTCATCGCGTTCCTCGCGTACATACTGTCACGTGCAAAAGGGGTGCTTTTAACCAGAAGCAAGAAGCGGAATTTATTATCTTTGTATTAACCATGAATACATACAATTTATGATAAAAAAGAAGAGTTTATTAAAAGTCAGATAGAAACAGAACATGATTTGTTAAGAAGTTTTTACGCTACAGGGATTTATTAGATCTAAATAAACTCCCGATGATTTTTTAAAATATTTTTTGAACTATATTTCAAGGCTGTTTTCAGCTTGCACAAAGTTGTATATGGAATGAGGTTCAACTAAATTTTGTTTAAAACGTCAGACATGAGGTTGAGGACCACATGATATGCGTGGTCCCCGTATGTAGGTTACCACGTATATACGTGAGGACCACGTCAAGCTTTCGATAGAATCACAATAAAAACCTTTTATTTCGTTCACGCTCATTAGGAAGGGCGGTTTTGCTGGCCACCGAAGCCTATCGGAAACACGCTTCTTTGCTGGGGAACAATATCCAGGTACAAAGCTATAAATACTGATTTCTCATGCTTTTAACATCCGTTAAGGCTACAGTTTTTTTTGTGAGAAAAATTAGATTAGCATAGAACGGGTAAGAAAGGGGCTAAACATTTTCATTAAATCAGTATTACACTGTAGCACGTATATTGTACAAATCATAATGCTTCCTAATTAAGGATTCAAAATTGTGAAACAACTTAGCAACGCATGTCACAAGCATAATGAATCGTAAACGGAAAATAATGTCGTATGATTAACAAGGAATGCAAAAAACAGGTCTGTTACTAATGAAGGTGTTTCTTTTCCTTTTTTCTTTTTCTTTTTAGCAAGATCTTGAGGAAACAAAAGATTTTGTTTGTGGAAAACACACACAAAACAACAGGGAAACCTGAAAAATATATTGTTGTAGATAATGGCACTGCTTCCAGCCATTCAATTTAACAGTACGTGGTAACGAATTGTAAGCACGGAGTGACTTGGATCAAATAGTAACCGAAACTTAAAAAACACGGAACTCAATAAATATATGAAAAGACTTTAGTTTTTGTGCTGATTACAAATATATAAAAATCATTAAGTTAACTGTTACACATCAAAAGCTACGGCACGAGCTTGATAATATTTTCTGGATTTTTGAAAAAGGGGAAAACACTTCAAAAATTCAAGGAATCTAAATATAAATCGCACCATCAGATTCAGCGTGTCAGAGAACGTCACAGTAGAGGTTTTAAGCTCCCATCACCAAAAATGTGGAATTTTGCAATTTTTTTTTTGCCAGAGCAAAGACGGATACGTGTTTATTTGTTGCTTTTCCCCAAGGGTTACAGGGAACAAAGTGATCCTAGAATATCATGATAGGGCTCAATCCAACCGAAATTAAAAGTTCTAGTGCCCTTTCCAAGTTACAAAAAAGATTAGAGGGCAACTAGCCCCAATCTCACGCCCCGTTTTTCCCCAAAGTCACCCTATCAAAATTTTGAGATAGCCATTCTTTTCAACATTGAGGTGAAAAGTTCAATAACTATGAATTTTGGGGATAACCACCCCCTCCCCTTCCAAAGCCCCCGGGGGAATAGCTGTATTTGTGAAATTTTTTCATAGTTTATGTGTAGTATTTATTATTGGGACGTATAAAGACTTTTTTGTGGGGGGGGGGATTATCTGAAAAACGATCAGAAATTAAATGAAAAACAACAAGTTTTTTCTCACAGGAAAGTAAGGAGCAACATTAAACCTTAAAACGAACAGAAATTATTCCACATATGAGGGGGGTTGCCCACTAAAAACCATGGTCTTTACGCCAAGGTTTGGACTTTTTGTCCCAATTCTTTAAGAACGACACTTTTTTACAGTACTAAGAAACTTTAGCATGAGGAGCGACGTATTTAAGAGGGCACAGCCTCCCTCAAATACGGAATAATTTATGTTTATTATAAAATTTAATGTTGCTTATTACTTTTAGCTGAAGAAACTTGATGTTTTTAATTTAAAACGACCACAGAGCCGCTCAATGTATAACATATCTTGAGCAGAAAGAGTTTTTGATCAATGCCATATTTTAAATAGAATCACAGGTCATGAACATCAATCACGAAGTCTTAGAGCATTAGCTTTCTAATTTTTTGCTTTTTATTGAAACTCTTAAATGAAATTTTCATAAAAATGTCTTTCAACAGACACCTTTTGAGAGATAAGTGAGATTTAAAAGCTCAATAACTATGTGAAGATGTTTTTTTTTTTCAAGCCTTGCCTTTTGGTAATTTTGGCAAAATGGTGTGATTTTCTTACAATGGGTGACCTTACTTTAATTCTCAGATTTTTGGACTTTCTGTAAAAACTACATTTTAGAATTTTGACAAAAACTTCCATCAATAGGGTTTTTTCGAGTGACAAAAAGAAGCTTGGGGGCTCTATATTAGCACAAAGAATTTCTTTTCTAGCCCTTTCCTTTTATTATTTTGGTAAAACTTTGTAATTTCCTTGTAAGTGGTGACCCTGTAATTGTCATCTCTGAATGCAAAAATTCATCAAGTTCTTACAAAAAACGACTATTTTAATGAAAATATATCGTCATTTTCCAACAAGGACGTAAGAACCAAATTACCTTGGAAGGTAGATGTTACAAGCTTTCGTGTTTAATATTTTTCAATGAACTTAATTTGGTAAACGATAAGAGATTTTTAAAGGATTTGTAAATTTGCATTGCTTCTGATTCAAGATCTAAAATAAACAGCTTATTTTAACGTAAAGGCACTTCTATTTCTTTGTTTAGTTGAAAGTCTCATACTTCCATTACAAAATTTCAAAAAGTAAGTGGAAATTGAAAAGGTAACCTTAGACTATTTGTAAATATGCTTGGATTCATTTTACCTTGTACCCTTGAAATTACTATCTTAATAGATTGGCTTCAAATTTGCTGTGAAGCATACTTTGAGAAAGGAAGAATAATTTGATGAGGGACATCGTCTGATGAATCAATGTCTCTAACTCTAAGTACCAAGAATATCATCAATTCCAATAAGAGTTTTCTAAGATGTCTCTTTTGGTTGTTCTAAGCTATGACGTTTATAGGGCAGTATCAACGTGTCACCACGTTGAATGGTGAAAAAGAAAAAAAAACTAGCGCACAAGTCTTGAAATCCTTTGTCCGCGAGGACAGAGTTTCGAGTCCTGGTGTCGCTGCTTATTTGGTTTGGAACGATGGATCATTGGTGTGACTCTGTAAGCTCAGCCAGAATTGACCCAGCTCTAAGTGTATAGATTGACTCTAAGCGCTAAGGACATCAGAATAAAAACAGTTTTTACTCCCTGGAGTCATTTTAGGTCTATTCATGCTAAAAATTCACAGTTTTGCAAGACGTCTCTTTTGGTTGGTCCAGATTATGAAGTTTTTAGGACAGTATCATTGTGTCACCACGTCCAACGGTGAAAATTAATTAGTAAAATTAGCCCGCTTGTCTTGAAAATCTTTATCCATGAGGACAGCGGCTCGAGTCCTTGCGTCGTTGGTTATTTGGTTTGGAACGGGGGTCAGTGGTGTGACTCTGTAAGCTCAGCCAGAGTTGACCCAGCTCTAAGTGTATAGATTGACTCTAAGCGCTAAGGACATCAAAATAAAAACAGTTTTTACTCCCTGGAGCCATTTTAGGTCTATTCATGCTAAAAATTCACACTTTTGCAAGACGTCTCTTTTGGTTGGTCCAGATTATGAAGTTTTAAAGACAGTATCATTGTGTCACCACGTCCAACGGTGAAAGTTAATTAGTAAAATTAGCCCGCTTGTCTTGAAATTCTTTATCCTTGAGGACAGCGGCTCGAGTCCTTGTGTCGTTGGTTATTTGGTTTGGAACGGGAGTCAGTGGTGTGACTCTGTAAGCTCAGCCAGAGTTGACCCAACTCTAAGAATGTATCTGAAGGTATCTGGGGAAGGTAAACAAGAAGGGTATCCGAAAGAACAGGTTGGCTGACTCTCTACCCTCTCCCCATTCACCCTCCTTTGCTGAAGGGCAATGAAACGGAGACCAGCACCACCGGTTAAGGACTGTAAAGTCCAATGCCGCAGTCTTTATTTCTTTACCTTTGCACAAGCGAGACCAAATTGTCAGTCTATATTTTGGTCCATCAGGCTATAAAAAAAGCTGAACCATGTTAAGCCGCTTGGTGTTATACATTCTTAGCTTATTTAATTTTTTTTTTTTGTGTGAGCTTCATCCACGTTTCATTTTATAATTTGGCCCCCACTACTAAAAAAATGTACAACTGCATATGCAGGTTGTTCATTAGAATTGAATTCCCTGATATATCCGTTTCTCAAAGATATGTATAACCATTTAATTTTACACTTAACACACTCAAAACAATCATATTTGATTTTCACTCTCCTTGGTTCTCTAAGGAGCAACTCTCTTCAAGTAATTTATACCACGTTGTCTTGCATGACATAAGCCTTGAAGAAAAGTATACCAACTAAAAAACATGAACATAATTGAATTCCCAATTAATGGCAATTACTTAACTTTCTTTTTCAGTAGGCTTCCCCTGCCCTAACCACCGTACTAATTGTAATTAAATAAAAAAAAACAAGTTTTTTAAACTGAAAGTAAGGAGCAACATTAAAACTTAAAACGCGAACAGAGATTATTTCGTATACAAAAGGGACTGTCCCCTCCACAACGCATCGCTCTTTACGCTAAAGATTTTTATTGTTTTAAAAAATAAAGTTGTGAGACCGAGTCAAACTTTAGCGTAAAGAGCGAGGCGTTGAGGAGGGGATAGCTCCTTTCATATACGGAATAATTTCTGTTCGTTTTAAGTTTTAATGTCGCTCCTTACTTTCAGTTTAAAAAACTTATTTTTTTTTATTTAATTTCTGATCGTTTTTTAGTTAATGCCGCTTTTATTTGCATAAAAATTTTACTTTTCTTTTGCTAAATGGATGTCTTTACAAATTAACTTACGTAACTAACTTCTATATTCGTATATTTTTCTTCTGGCAAAAAATACAAAGTTGCAGATTTTTGCAGATATGAGCTTGAAGGTTTTCTGATACGCTGAATCTGACGGTGTGATTTTCATTAAAATTCTTTCACTTGTAGGGGATGTTTCCCCCCTCTTCAAAAAATCGAGTAAATTTTCTCAGGCTCGTAGCCTTTGATGAGTAATGCTAAACTTAATAAAATTTATATATTTAGAATCAGGATTATAAATACATCCTTTTGATACATTTATTGACATCAAAATTCCGTTTTTAAAAGTTTCAGTTACTATTGAGCCGTATCGCTTGTTTTTTTATTGTTTTTTTTTATTACGTATATGTTATTACGTATATGAGGGGGCTCTCTCCTTAGTCAGTACGACACTATGCACGTTAAAAGTTAAAAAAAAATTGATTCACAACCCCCTGACTCAAAAAGGCCGTTTAATTATAAGTTAGCGTTCGTTTGAAATACCTAAAAAAAACTGTAGCTTAGAGAGCAAGGCATTGAATTTGGACTGATCCCACTTCCATTCTTTAAAATTTCTGTTCGTTTTAAGTTCTAATATTCCTTCTTACATTTCAGTTGAAATGTAATTATTCCGTATATGAAAGGGGATGTCCCCTCCTCAACGCCTCGCTCTTTACGCTAAAGTTTTTTATTGTTTTAAAAAATAAAGTTGTGAGACAGAATCAAACTTTAGCGTAAAGGGCGAGGTGTTGAGGAGGGGACAGCCCCAAACCTCTGAATCACAAAGGCCGTTTAATTAGAATAGATAGCTCTTTTGAAAGCACTAAAAAAAAAAATTGTAGCGTAAAGAGTGAGGTATTGACTTGGGGGAGATCCCCCTCACATACGTTATAATTTCTGTTTGTTTTAAGTTCTAATATTCCTTCTTACATTTCAGTTGAAATGTAATTATTCCGTATATGAAAGGGGCTGTCCCCTCCTCAACGCCTCGCTCTTTACGCTAAAGTTTTTTATTGTTTTAAAAAATAAAGTTGTGAGACAGAATCAAACTTTAGCGTAAAGGGCGAGGCGTTGAGGAGGGGACAGCCCCAAACCTCTGAATCAAAAAGGCCGTTTAATTAGAATAGATAGCTCTTTTGAAAGCACTAAAAAAAAAATTGTAGCGTAAAGAGCGAGGTATTGACTTGGGGGAGAACCCCCTCACATACGTTATAATTTCTGTTTTTTTTAAGTTCTAATATTCCTTCTTACGTTTCAGTTGAAATGTAATTATTCCGTATATGAAAGGGGCTGTCCCCTCCTCAACGCCTCGCTCTTTACGCTAAAGTTTTTTATTGTTTTAAGAAATAAAGTTGTGAGACAGAGTCAAACTTTAGCGTAAAGAGAGAGGCGTTGAGGAGGAACAGCCCCTTTCGTATACGGAATAATTTCCTTTCGTTTTGAATTTTAATCTTGCTCCTTATTTTCATTTAAACACTTGTTTGTTTTTTTATTTAATTTCTGATCGTTTTTTAGTTAATGTAGCTTTTATTTGCATAAAAATTTTACTTTTCTTTTGCTAAATGGATGTCTTTACAAATTAACTTACGTAACCAACTTCTATATTCGTATATTTTTCTTCTGGCAAAAAATACAAAGTTGCAGATTTTTGCAGATATGAGCTTGAAACCTATGTAATAGGGTTTTCTGATACGCTGAATCTGATGGTGTGATTTTCATTAAAATCCTTTCACTTTTAGGGGATGTTTTCCCCCTCTTTAAAAATCGAGTAAATTTTCTCAGGCTCTTAGCCTTTGATGAGTAATACTAAACTTAATTAAATTTATATATTTAGACTCAGCATTATAAACCCATTCTTTTGATACATTTATTGACATCAAAATTCCGTTCTTAAAAGTTTGGATTACTATTGAGCCGTATCACATGTTTTTGTATAGTTTTTTTTTTATTACGTCTATGTTATTACGCATATGAGGGGGTTCTCCCCGTCGTCAATTCCACGCACTTTACGTTGAAAATTAAAAAAATTTTGATTCACAAACCCCTGAATCACAAAGGTCGTTTAATTAGAATAGATAGCTCTTTTGAAAGCACTAAAAAAAACTGTAGCGTAAAGAGCGAGGTATTGACTTGGGGGAGAACCTCCTCACATACGTTATAATTTCTATTCGTTTTAAGTTCTAATATTCCTTCTTACATTTCAGTTGAAAAAACGTGTTTTTTTTATTTAATTTCTGATCGTTTTTTAAATAATGCTTGGAAATCCGGTGCCCCCTTCCTAGAACTGTACTTTCCCCCAAAGAAAAATCCTCTACGGACATATTCTCCAGAGTAACCCCCTCCTCTAGCCCCCCTCCAGAAAAAATCCTTCCTGAAAATGGTTGTATACTTCCCAATAATCAATAAATAATAATGGCAAGTCCGGCGCCCCCTTCATGGCAATTTCCCTTCCCCCATGAAAACTTCCTTCATGAACAGATCCTCCAACATAACCACCGACCCACCCTTCCCTCCCACAACCAGAAAAAAACCTCCTGACAACTTCTGTATCAAACAGTTCGTGGTAACGAACTGTAAGTAAGGAGCGACCCGGCTCAATGGTAACCGAAACTCTAGAAAACGGGTTTTTGATGCCAATAGATATATCAAAAGAATCACATTTCAATGCTGATTTCAAATATATAACTTTCATCAAGTTTAGTGCTACCCATCAAAAGTTACGCTGAAAAAAATTTGGCTGAGAACCTGAGAAAATTTGGCTCATTTTCGAAAAAAGGAGGAAAGACCCCCTAAGATTTATAGAATCTTAATGAAAATCTCACCATCATATTCAGCGTATCAGAGATCCCTACCGTAGAGGTTTCAAGCTCCTATTTACAAACATATGGAATCTTGCATTTTTTGCCAGAAGAAAGATCACGGTTGCGTGTTTATTTGTTTGTTTGTTTGTTTTTTTGTTGTTTTTTTTTTTCCCCAGGGGTGATGGTATCGACCCAGTGGTCCTATAATATCGTGGGAGGGCTCATTGGAACGGAAATTAAAAGTTCTAGTGCCCTTTTTAATTGAGCAAAAAAATGGAGGGCAACTAGGCCCCCTCCCACGCTTATTTTTTTACCAAAGTCACCTGATCAAAATTTTGAGATAGCCATTTTGTTCAGCATGGTCGAAAATATGATAAATATGTCTTTTGGGATGACTTAATCCCCCGAAGTACCCAGAGGGAGGGCTAAAAGATATGAACTTTACCCAATGTTAACATATAGTATTGGTTATTCGGAAGTATACAGAAGTTTTCAGGAGTTTTTTTTTCTGGTAGTGGGAGGGAAGGGTAGGTCGGGGGTTATGTTGGAGGATCTGTTTATGAAGGAAGTTTTCATGGGGGAAGGGACATCGCCATGAAGGGGGCGCCGGACTTGCCAGCATTATTTATTGGTTATTGGGAAGTATACAACCATTTTCAGGAAGGATTTTTTCTGGAGGGGGGCTAGAGGAGGGAGTTACTCTGGAGAATATTTTCGTGGAGGATGTTTCTTTGGGGTAAGGGACATTTCTATGAAGGGGGCGCCGGATTTCCAAGCATTATTTAAAAAACGATCAGAAATTAAATAAAAAAAAACCAAGTTTTTTCAACTGAAATGTAAGAAGGAATATTAGAACTTAAAACGAACAGAAATTATAACGTATGTGAGGGGGTTCTCCTCCAAGTCAATACCTCGCTCTTTAAGCTACAGTTTTTTTTTAGTGCTTTCAAAAGAGCTATCTATTCTAATTAAACGGCCTTTGTGATTCAGGGGTTTGTGAATCAAATTTTTTTTAACTTTTAACGTAAAGAGCTTGGTATTGACTAAGGGCAGAACCCCCTCATATACGTAATAACATATACGTAATAAAAAAAAACAATAAAAAAACAAGCGATACGGCTCAATAGTAATCGAAACTTTTAAAAACGGAATTTTGATGTCAATAAATGTATCAAAAGAATGTGTTTATAATGCTGATTCTAAATATATAAATTTTATTAAGTTTAGTATTACTCATCAAAGGCAACAAGCCTGAGGAAATTTACTCGATTTTTTAAAGAGGGGGAAACATCCCCTACAAGTGGAAGAATTTTAATGAAAATCACAACGTCAGATTCAGCGTATCAGAAAACCCTATTACATAGGTTTCAAGCTCATATCTGCAAAAATCTGCAACTTTGAATTTTTGCCAGAAGAAAAATATACGAATATAGAAGTTAGTTACGTAAGTTAATTTGTAAAGACATTCATTTAGCAAAAGAAAAGTAAAATTTTTATGCAAATAAAAGCTGCATTAACTAAAAAACGATCAGAAATTAAATAAAAAAAACAAGTTTTTTAAACTGAAAGTAAGGAGCGACATTAAAACTTAAAACGAACAGAAATTATTCCGTACATGAAAGGGGCTGTCCCCTCCTCAACGCCTCGCTCTTTATTCCGTATATGAAAGGGGCTGTCCCCTCCTCAACGCCTCGCTCTTTACGCTAAAGTTTTTTATTGTTTTAAAAAAAAATTGTGAGACAGTCAAACTTTAGCGTAAAGAGCGAGGCGTTGAGGAGGGGACAGCCCCTTTCATATACGGAATAAAGAGAGAGGCGTTGAGGAGGGGACAGCCCCTATCATATACGGAATAATTTCTGTTCGTTTTAAGTTTTAATGTCGCTCCTTACTTTCAGTTTAAAAAACTTGTTTTTTTTATTTAATACTTCCCAATAGCCAATACTATATGTTAACATAGGGTAAAGTTCATAACTTTTAGCCCTCCCTCTGGGAACTTCGGGGGATTAAGTAATCCTAAAAGACATATTTATCATATTTTCGACTATGCTGCACAAAATGGCTATCTCAAAATTTGATCGGGTGACTTTGGGAAAAAAATAAGCGTGGGAGGGGGCATAGTTGCCCTCCATTTTTGTTGATCACTTAAAAAGGGCACTAGAACTTTTAATTTCCGTTCCAATGAGCCCTCCCACGATATTCTAGGACCACTGGGTCGATACGATCACCCCTGGGAAAAAAAACAAAAAAAACAAACAAACAAACAAACAAATAAACACGCATCCGTGATCTTTCTTCTGGCAAAAAAGCAAAATTCCACATTTTTGTAGATAGGAGCTTGACAACTCTAGAGTAGGGTTCTCTGATACGCTGAATATGATGGTGTGATTTTCATTAAGGTTCTATAACTTTTAGGGGGTCTTTCCCCCTTTTTTGAAAATCAGGCAAATTTTCTGAGGCGCGTAACTTTTGATGGGTAGCACTAAACTTGATGAAAGTTATATATTTGAAATCAACATTGAAATCTGATTCTTTTGATATATCTATTGGTATCAAAAACCCGTTTTCTAGAGTTTCGGTTACCATTGAGCCGGGTCGCTCCTTACTTACTGTTCGTTACCACGAACTGTTTGACTAGCAAAATGTTAAGCTACAGAACTTAGGCTTTATAGATTTAGAAAAAAATAGGCCTTATGTTGAAATCTCTAGTTCTAAGTGCTTCTACAAGTATGAAAAGAAGAAATGGTGTAGTTTGGAACTTCTAACGCTGTTGAAAACCAAAAAAAAAAAAAAAAAAAAAAAAAAAAAAAAAACGAAAAAACCCTTCGATTTTTCTAAGCGTAATAAACCCAAATTTGACGGTAAACGTCATAAAACACATTTTTAATATATTTTATTGTTGAACACGCTCAGCCCCTAAAGTCTTACTGATATTTTCTGACGGAAATACAGTATGTAAAGGCTGGTAAGCTCTTCAGACCTAGCAGTTGTTTTATACCGCTCAATTCTAACCAAGTTCCAGCCTATTCAAACAGTTCGTGGTAATGAACTGTAACCAACAAGGGATTCCACACAATAGTAACCGAAACTCTAAAAAACGGAATTTTGATAATAATAATAATAGATCATCGAAAGAATTGGTTTTTATGCTGAATCCAATATATTAGATTCAAAAAGTTTAATGTTACCTATCAAAAGCTATGAGCCTGATAAAATTTGCGTGATTTTCAAAAAATTTAAGAAATCTTAAAGAAGGGTTCAAGCTATCAGCTGGAAAGTAATGAAATTTTATATTTTTTTTCCTAGGGGGGATGTTCCTAAATTTAAATCAATGGTCCTAGAAGATCGAGAGAGAGCACATAATAACAATGCCTTTGGGGACAATTTGACCTCCCATACCCCCGGAGAATGTCTGTAAGTTACGAAACTTACTAATTGTTTACATATAGTAATTTTTTTATTGGGATGTAGGCTATGCAAATATTATTCGGGAGAGAAATTTTCTGCAAAGATGGATCTTCCAAGAGAAGAATTTCCATGGGGAGGGAAGTATCAAGGGATGATCCTTTTAGGGGAAATTTCGCACAGGGGGAATTTGATGGAATAACTGCATAAAATTATTTGTCATAGTTTCTCTTTGATGACTCAATTTTACATGCAGAGGTGTTCCGGAGAATCATCCCGGGTAAATTTCAACGGTGTTGAAACAGTCCGGGGGATTTTTCCATCGGCAGGGGATTTTCTGCGGTTGAAATTTGCCATAGGGGAGCTTTCTGTGAGGAAAAGTTTCCATTGGTGGGGGATTTCCGAGAAAAACTTCCCAGGGAGGGAGAGATTTCTGGCTTGATTTGAAAAAATATCAGAAATCATACAAAACAAGTCTTTTTTCAAATGAAAGTAGGCTAAGGAGAAAGTAGGCTAGAAGGAGGTGATTCCAACTTTTCCAGGTGAAATTTTTCGTAGTGAAATTTCCCAGGGAAACTTTCAGCGAGGATAGAATTGTTCGCGGAAATTTTACACTGGAGAAACTTTTCATAGAAGAATTTTTCGTGAAGAAATTGTCCATGGAAAGGGGAGCGGATTTTCCAGGCTAAGCAAAAAATAGTAAGTAGGCTAGTAGGAGGTAAAAACGATCAGAGATCAAATGAAAAAAAAACTAGTTTTCAATTTAAAGTAATGAGCAACAAATATATTCCATAATTGTCATATATATGGGAGCTGCCATAATACCTTATACTTTATGCTAAAATTTGATCTTGTCCCAATTCTTTAAGAACGACTCCTGAAACGCAAGGGCCACTAAATACAAGGTTTTTTAATATACTACAAAACTTTAACGAGAAGAGCAAGGTATTGAGGCCCCTCATATATGAAATAATTTCTGTTCGATTTAATTTTTAATGTTGCCCGTTTCTTACAGTTGAAAAAACTTGTGTTTTTTTTATTTAACTGGGACCAATGGCCATAGCGGTTCGCTATTTTATTATATGAAAGAAAAACTGATAATAGGGAGCAACATTAAGCGTAAAACGAGCAGAAACTATTCCATACATGAATGGACATGCCCCCTTCTCAGCCCCTCGCTAGTTAAATTAAGTTTTTTACTGTTTCAATTTTTTTTTTATTTCAATTTTAAGACACCTGTGCTTAGGCAGGATCCTGGGTGCCCATATGGGGTGCAGAGGGGGGCTCCAGCCCCCTCATTCCCTGGCTGAATGATGTTGCCTTATATTTTATTTGAAATTTATATTATATACCCTAGCATTGTAAGTACCGATTAGACCAGCTAAGCCTCCCCTTAAAATTCAGCTTACGGGCGCCAATGGGCAGGATTTGGATAAAAATCAATCTTCAGCGAACAACATACAAATTAAAAGACATCCGTCGTCTTGCTTCGGGTATGAAAAAGGTAAAATTCCAAATTTTTGTAGATAAGAGCTTAAAACTTCTACAAAAAAGGTGTTCCTGGATATGCTTAATCTAATGTTTTGATTTTTATTAAGATTGCTTGAGTTTTTCAGAGGGCCTATCCCCTTTTTCAAAAATCAGGCAGATTCTCTCACTCTGTAATTTTTTTTATTTCCCACAAAATGTTTGGCTCGAATTCAAACAAGTAAAAAAAATCTAATTTTTTTGGTTGAATTGTGACTTGCTTATTGAATTCAAACAAGTCAAACAAAAATCCAATTTTTCTGTTGAAATTGTGACTTGTTTATTAAATTCCAACAAATTATTGAAATTATTAATATTTATGTACTTATCAGAAGAAAAGATGTAATTTTCGACGCAAATAGGTTATATTAATGGAAATGGTTTGGACTTCAACAGAAGATTGCAATTTCTAGAATATCGTGTTGAATTTGACTATGGTGCCATTTAAAGTGACTTTATGTACAAATGTTCTTATGAACATGCATAAATTTGTGTGTACAAACATTTTTACCTTGTAATTAATATTTCGGAGAAATGGAAAAATTTCATATGAATTTTTTAATCACTAATAATTTATGGAATAGTTACATTGTATTAATAAAATCGAAACAATCTTTTTTGGCCTTTTCTATATATAATTAAGTTCGGACTTATTAAATGTTAATATTATATAGGGTAACACGGTTGACACCGTCAGTAGGATTTTACTAGATCTAGTAAAAAAAAAAAAATCTAGTAAATTTAGAGGATCTAGTAAATTTCCCGAAATCTAGTAAAAACTAGTAAAAAGTCATGATTTATTGTAAACAAACCTTTTTTTTTATTTTACAAGAGATCAGGGAAAAAATTATCGTAAACGTATGACAATTTACAATTTTTGCTTGTATGTTTTACAATTTTGCTTGTCTGTCTCAGAGACAGACAAGCAGTCACCTATTTTCATAAACAGAAACTTCACTTCCGGTGTCTAAAGGTCGACAAAATCAGCTTTCTGTGTATCAAATCTTACCAACTAAAAATGAAGCTATAATGACACTGGGATTTGTGATGATTGGGAATCTATTGGAATCAAAACAAAAGCCAACCACCCAAGGAGATTAGGTGAATCTCCTCAGTTTGAAAATTTTTATTGAGGAGAAAGGAACCTGCTGAGAGAAATTAAAAGTAAGTAGAAGTGTAACATTATATATATATATATATATATATATATATATATATATATTTTATATATATTTATATATATATATATATATATATATATATATATATATATATATATATATATATATATATATATATATATATATATATATATATATATATATATATATATATATATATATATATATATATATATATATATATATATATATATATATATATATATATATATATATATATATATATATATATATATATATATATATATATATATATATCCAAAAAAAGGATTTTTGAACTAGTAGGTTTCCAGAATTTTCAATCGTACTATGAGAACGAAGGAAAAGAGGAAAAGAGAGAAAAAAGAAGAAAAAAGGAAAAAAATTGTGAAAACCGTGTTGATTATCCTCCTATAGTAAAAATCGATGCTTGATGGTGCGAAAAAAAAAAAAATTTTTGAGCATTTAGTAAAAACAGATGCGATCTAGTAAATTTTTCATGTCCGATTTAGTAAATTCTTCCAGGTCAGGGTGGCAACCCTGATATCATACTTTACAGGACAATTTCTGTAGTACAAAGTATAATCACCTACGGAACAAGTACTGACAAAACTCTCCAAAAGTGACCCCGCGTACCTCAGCGCCTGTAGACGCAAAATATTGTACTACTTAATCACTCCGAGCAGGGTTGCCACCGTCAGTAGGATTTTACTAGATCTAGTAAAAAAAATCTAGTAAATTTAGAGGATCTAGTAAATTTCCCGAAATCTAGTAAAAACTAGTAAAAAGTCATGACTTATAGTAAACAAAATTTTTTTTTTATTTTCCATGAATTCAGGGATAAAAATTATCGTAAACATATGACAAATTTACAATTTTTGCTTGTCTGTTTTACAATTTACAATTTTTGCTTGTCTGTTTTACAATTTACAATTTTGTTTGTCTGTCTCAGAGACAAACAAGGAGTCACCTATTTTCATAAACAGACCCTTCACTTCCGGCGTCTAAAGGTCGACAAAATCAGCTTTCTGTGTATCAAATCTTACCAACTAAAAATGAAGCTATAATGACACTTGAATTTGTGATGATTGGGAATCTATTGGAATCAAACAAAAGCCAACTACCCAAGGGGATTAGGTGAATCTCCTCAGTTTGAAAATTTTATTGAGTAAAAAGTAGCCTGCTGAGAGAAATTAAAAGTAAGTAGAAATGTAACATTATATATATATATATATATATATATATATATATATATATATATATATATATATATATATATATATATATATATATATATATATATATATATCCAAAAAAAGGATTTTTGAACTTGTAGGTTTCCGGAATCTTCAATCATACTATGAAAACGAAAGAAAAAGGAAAAGAGAAAAAAAGAAGAAAAAAGGAAAGAAAGATTGGGAAAATCGTATTGATTATCTTCCTATAGCAAAAATCGATGCTTGATGGTGCGCGTGCGGCGTAGCCGCACGCGCAAAAATGTTTTTTGAGCATTTAGTAAAAACGGATGCGATCTAGTAAATTTTTTCTCTCCGATTTAGTAAATTTTTCCAGGTCAGGGTGGCAACCCTGGCTCCGAGCCAAAGTACTTTGCCCCGGCCAATAATTATGCTACAGCGTGATTCAGGCGACGAGTTACGTACTTGTTCCGTAGGTGATTATACTTTGGTTGCCAGGTTCGCATAGGTATACAAAGGGTCACTTTTTTGTGTGGAGAGGATAGGTTTTGTCAGTACTTGTTCCGTAGGTGATTATACTTTGCTGTAGTATGATTACTTATGTTTTCGCTGGAAACCGACGATTCCACCAAACTTTATGATGAGTGGAAAAGTCTGGCTCTGAGTAGGAGAAGGAGCTGTTCGGGCTTATATCTGAAACTGGTCATTTTTGACCATTCCTGACAACTGTTAGAACATCCAACTAGTTTATTGTTCGACAAGATTGTTTGTCTAGTCAATTGAACAAAGATAGTAATGGATATCCAATTAAAGAACAGGAAATCCAACAAAAAAGATGGAAATCCAATAAGTAATTAATGATATTAAAATCCAACACGTTGTGTTTGAAAATTCAATTCTTGTATGGGAATCCAACATTTTTGTTTCTCAACAGATTGATATTCAATAAAGATAATAGAATTCCAAAATGGTCTCTAATATTCGATTTAATCTGTTGAAATTCTAATTTTGCTGTTGATAAACATTACAAACAATTTTTGTTGAATCTCAAACATTTTTTTTTACCTTGTATAACAGTGAGGCTCGTAAAAAACGAAGTGACCAGATATGATGTAAGAAAAGATAAGTCTGAGATTTTCTAAAAAGCAAACAGCCAGTGGACTACTAAATATAGTAGACACAAACAGTATTAAAAAATGACGATATAACCCCTCCCCTTTGGATTGTACCTTGCCCTGCAGGAACAAATACAATTTGAATAAAAACTATTACTGGTGTTTCTCAAATTACTATTACAAGGTGATTAAACAGTTCGTGGTAACGAACTACAAGTAAGGAGCGATCCGGCTCAATAGTAGCCGATACTCTGAAAAACGGAATTTTAATACAAATAGATATATTAAAAGAATCAAGTTTTCATGCTAATTTCAAATATGTAAGCGTTGTTAAGTTTAATCTTACGCATCAATGTTTAAGAACTTGAGAAAATTTGCCTTATTTTAGAAAAAAGGAGAAAACACCCTTTAAAAGTCATAGAATCTTAATGAAAATCACACCATCAGACTCAGCGTATCAGAGAACCCTACTATAGAGGTTTTAAGATCCTATCTGTAAAAATGTGGAATTTTCCCTTTTTTGCCAGAAGAAAAATCACGAATGCGTGTTTATTTGTTTTTTTAGTTTGTTTGTTTGTTTGTTTTTTTCCCAAGGGTGGTCGTATCGTCCCAGTGGTCCTAGAATACTGAAAGAGGGATCATTTGAGCGGCAATTATAGTGTTAGTGCCCTTTTTAAGTGCCAAAAATATTGAAGGGCAACTGGGCCCCTTCCAACGCCCATTTTTTCCCCAAAATTATCGATCAAAATGTTGAGATAGCCATTTTGTTCAGTATAGTTGAAAAATCAAATAACTATGTCTTGAGGTGAAAAATTACCCCCCACAGTCCTTGGGGAGACGCCTATAAGTTATGAAATTTACCCGTTGTTTACGTATAGTATTTCTTACTGGGAAGTATACAAATATTTGGGCGGGGGGTGTGCTTGGGGTGGATTTCTATGAGCAGAATCTTCCTTTGGGAGGGGAATTTCTGGGGAGTGAATATTGCAGGGGATATGTTACACATGGGCGCCCATATGGGGGGGCAGGGGGGCTCCCCCCCCCCTGGCTGAATGATGCTGCCTTATTTTTATATTTTTGTTCTGAGATTTCTATTATATAGTATTAAAAGTAGCAATTAGACGAAGTTTGCCCCCCCTGGAATTCAGCTTATTGGCGCCCATGATGTTACACTGGGGTATTTGACAGAATTACTATACAAAATTCTTTTTAATTATCTTACATTTCCTTTGCCAAATTTTTCAGGTGTAGATGTTCCGGGGAATTTATCCAGGGGGCTTTTTTTCGCGTGTTTTGTTTTCTGGGAAATAATTTTTAGGGAAGAGGGCATTTCTGGAGTGATCGATAAACTGATTAGAGATTAAAGTCTTATTCAAGTGAAAGAATGCTAAGGAGAATTTTTCAGGCAGAATCATCCACAAGTAATTTTACAGGGAGGGGGGTTTTCAGTAAGGATGGAGCCATCTTGACGGATTTTGACGGAGGGGGGCACTTTACGTTGGATAAAATTTCCAAGGAGGAGTTTTTGTGAGGGGAGGGGTATATCTCATAGAGGATGAACCAGATTTACCGGCATTATTTGAAGGAGGAACAGAAATTATTCCATATATTAAGGGTTGCCCCCTCCTTAATACCTTACTCTTTACTCTAAAGTTTGAATGTTTATTAAAACTGAAATACTGGGGCTGTTTAATTAGAATAGGGAGCTTTTTTAAAAGTGCTAAAAGCTTTAGCGTAAGGAGCAAGGCATTGAGGAGAAGGCAACCCTTCATATACGGAGTAAATCTGTCAAAATTAATATGCAAACTTTTTTTTATTTTTTATGTACGGTGAGCCAAATTTGAACCTGTGTTAGTTGAAAAACGTTCAGAAATTAATTAAAAAAACAAGTTATTTAATTGAAAGTAAGGAATGACATTAAAACATAAAACAAACAGAAATTATTCCGTATATGAAAGGGGCTATCCCTTCCTCAATGCATCACTCTTTACGCTATGTCAAACGTTTCGCGTAAAAAGTGAGGTGTTGAGGAGGGATTTGCCCTTTCATATACGCAATAATTTGTGTTCGTTTTAGGTTGTAATATCACTCCGTACTTTCAGTAAAAAATAACTTTTTTTTATATTTAAGTATACAAAGGTTCATGATATCTGCGATCCTTTCCCTGTTTTTCTGTATTTCTAAAAGTTGAAAGATTCTGTTTACAACGGCAAGCTAGAGGGAAAAGGACAAATTTATGTATTGCTGGAATAATCTCAAGCACATCTTCAGGTGTTCTTTGGAGTGCTGCACGGCTTTCTGAATAATTCAAGTTAAAAGAAATAAAAGTCGATTTAAAAGAACCTCGATTTAGTCAATTTAGTCGATAAAGACCTCAGTTGATTTATATGGAAGGATACTTGTGTCTTATAGCCACCGCACTCAAGTTCTGTCGAGCAGTGAAGTTTGGTTAATGCTAATGGAATAAACAAAATACGATGAAAATATAAAAGTTTATCAACAAAACTATGAAAACTACAACAAATAATTATGGAAGGGGGCGGCCCAGACCGCATTATACTAAATATGTAACCTAAACTAACCTAACTTAACCTAAGATAACCTAACCAAAATACCAACTAAATATTGAACTGAAATATAGCTACAATGTAGTTTCCCACCGAGCCGAAGCTAATATTGTCTGGTGTAAAGACCATGAAAACCGGTTATTGACTACAGTTCGCGATACAGATCTTGAGTGTGGTGGCTATAAAACGAAACTACCGAAGGAAGAGTATATGAAATAATTTCATAGAACTTTTATGAGGAAACGATGTCCAAAGTACCACACAGGGTAGTCACAATAAGGGGTATTGACAATGTAATCCACATTTGTTGAGTAATGGTAAATATAATATCACGCTTTTTAATGTTGATGGTTAAGGTCAGTGTTAATAAATATCTTTTATTATTAATTCCATTAAAAAAATAAAAGTGCGTTCTATGGAAAAAGGCTTGAATACCTTTTGTCAAAGATGTAGTCCAAGCACCAAGGAAAGCAAAACAAGAACATTGTCCCCTGAGCCCCTATCAGGTCTATTATGCCTGAAAATCACTATTTCCTTAGATTTTTTAGTGCTGTTCTAAAATTCAGGAAACTCGCGATAGGTGAAGTTTGGTTAATGCTAATGAAGTAAAAGGAAAAAGGATAAAAATATAATAGTTTATGAAAAAATTTGAGCTATATGTTTGCACATTAGGGGGGGGGGGGGAGGATCAGGTAAAGAATAGCATATATTAGATACGTAACCTAACCTAGGCTCCCCCCTAAACCCCTACAAACTAAAGTTTAAATATAGTTCCAAAGGTGAGAAACACCTGAAAACTTGTTTATACAGCATTAGACAGTATCATATCTTTGCTTTTGCCGAGTGGATGCCTCGCATGTTTCCCGCTTTTTAGAACAGTACCGATTTTTCTTTTGATTGTATTAAAATGGTGCATTTTTAGGTGTATCAAATTTTTGTTGAACCACGTTGAACCGTTAAAAAAAGTTAAAATAATTATTTAAATTTGATAATATTTTTTGCCAGTGAAAATATAAAAATAACAACCTGTTGATTCCTAAAGAGAGCTATACCTTCAAAGGAAAGCTGCACCTTCTTAAGCTGTTTAGCACCGGTTTTTTCTAGTTTATTTTTTAATGAAATTTTCATCCGTGTTTCTTTTTTTCAACTTTGAATCCCATTGCTACCAAACTACATAACTGCATTTAGAGGAATTTTTCCTAAAAATTAAATTCATGTTTTTTATCATAATTTTTTTTGAAGATATTATTTATTTATTTATTTTATTTTTAACCCACTGTACAATAAATGTAAAATAGTGGAGTAATACAAACACAAAAAAAGAAAAAGAACAACGACAATCTAACCACAAATATAATCACTAATAAAAAAAACGGATAAGACTGTGATGTGGGCCCAACCGGAAACTAGCATCCTGACTGATCTTCGCTTTCACCATTTCAAGCGAGGACAGAATTGCTGTTGTACCATAATGACCAACAAGGCGCCCATTGCGCACAGCAAGCAGCAAATATAATAGGAACTTACAATACCTAAAATAATTAACCTTCATTTGTTTCAGATCATGCTTAGTAAAAAGCGGATACAGCCCAGAATGGCCGCATGGTCACATGGTGGATACAATCGCATGGTCACAGAAACTACAGTAGAGTTTAGCAAGACCATGCCTATTAAAACGTCCACGGTTTGCAACAATTTTCGCATAACCAGCTTTAAGCTTATCCTTCGAATCACAAATAAATTTACGCCGGATGCTTCCTACGGACCAAGGAGGCACACTTGTGCCTCTATAAAGAGGCGACCCACCACAATGTTAAGCGATTTCAGGTCCTAGAAGTCGCAGAGAGACGGCGGTAATCGCATTTTGTAGCCCAAGCTCAAACTAAGAAACTTGCAAAATTTCATTCTCCTCCGACTTTATCTTCATGGGGTAAACTGGGCCGGAAGTTTCGACCCTCCCACCACAGCCCCCCTTTAACGTTGTCCGATTGGGCTGAAATTTAGACGTTAAGCTTTCCTAGGCCCCGGGAGCTTATCCTCGAAATTTCAGCTCAATCCGAACACTCCTTCCCTGTTTTCAAAAAACCAAATATAGCCACTTAAAATTCATCATCATTTCTTTTTTTTTCTTATCCACGCCTTCAGGCCACAGTTGGCAACTGATCCGGGTGAATGAGGACTCATTCGAAGCAGAATTCGACCTGTTAGGGCCTTTTGATATTTTCAGACCGAAAAAATTATCCCCCGAATTTACATTTACGAAAAACCTCGTTTTCCTATAATAGCCCATGTTAATTTTTCCCATCACAACCCCCCTTTAACGTTGTCTGATCGGGCTGAAATTTAGAGCATAAGCTTTCCTAGGGCCTGGAAGCTTATTTTCGAAATTTCAGCTCAATCTGATCACTCCTTCTCTGTTTTACAAAAACCAAATATCAAGTTTTGTGGGAATTTGCTTGCGTCGAAAATAGATTCCATTTACTAAAAAACAATTACAATTGTGTCTCTTTAGTCCAGCGGTTGATACTCCAGACTGTCAGGCGGAAAACCCGGGTTCGATTCACCGTCAGAGCAAATTTTTTATATACTGAATTTAAACTTTAAAAAAGAAACTCAGTTTCTTTTTTAAATTATTTGAAAAAAATTATATTTTCTAAAGATTTAAAGAGGCTGAGTTACAAGGTCAACCCTAAAAACGTACAGGGATTAGGAGGCACAGTTAGGAGGCTGTTAAAGAGGCTGAGTCACAAGTTCGAACCTTAAAACGTACAGGGATTAGGAGGCACCCTGTACGACGTGATTTGAGTATTCAGGAATTAAAAGCCTTAACACAAGAATGTTCAAGAGCGGGGGTTTGGGGGCGGCAGCCCCCCAACTTTAACTCCTGACACGATCAGCTAACAGTTAGTCAAGCAATAATAAGTAATAAACTGTACAAAAACGTGCAGAAATTATTTGAAAAAAACTACGTTTTCTAAAGAGTTAAAGAGGCTGAGTTACAAGGTCGAACCTTAAAACGTACAGGGATTAGGAGGCACAGTTGGGGGGCTGCCACCCCCAAACCCCCGCTTCCGCAGCCTTTAAATAAAAAAAGTTCTTTAAACTGAAAGTAAGGAGCGACATTAAATCTTAAAACGAACAGAAATTATTCCGTATATGAAAGGGCTGTGCTCTCTCAACGCCTCGCTCTTTACGCTAAAGTTTTTATTGTTTAAAAAAAAGAGTTGTGAGAAAGTCAAACTTTAGCGTAAAGAGCGAGGCGTTGAGGAGGGCACAGCCCCTTTCATATACGGAATAATTTCTATTCGTTTTAAGATTTAATTTCGCTCCTTACTTTCAGTTTAAAGAGCTTTTTTTTATTTAAAGGCTGCGAAAGCGGGGGTTTGGGGCGGCAGCCCCCCAACTGTGCCTCCTAATCTCTGTACGTTTTAAGGTTCGACCTTGTAACTCAGCCTCTTTAACTCTTTAGAAAACGTAGTTTTTTTTTCAAATAATTCACATATAGAATTTAAAGATAGGCCTATTTCACTAAGCATAGATCCAACCATGCTAACATTCCGTTCAAGCCTCCTTTTGGAACGACTAATCAGGAGGAGGTCATCAGCATATGCTAAATAAGACACTTCCGAAAAACCAAAAAAACAACTGGAGGGAATCTTATTAATCACACTCAAAATACAAGCATTAAAAATATGAGGCGAAAGAACTCCTCCTTGCCTAACCCCACATTTAACAGGAATATTTCCAAAAGCACATCCATTCGATTTCAATCTAACATATGAATTCGAATACCAAAAATGTAGCAGAGAAATAATCGATGGGTTTATACCAAGCTGATGTAAAGAATAAAAAGCCTGAGGGTGCACAACACTGTCGAAAGCTTTAGATATGTCTAAAGCACATATATGTAATGATTGACCTTTCGTTTGTGCATCCTTAAAAAGGAGAGCAAGCACCCGATGTGCATGTTGACAAGAAATCCCCTTTCTAAATCCAAACTGATTAGCATCATAATTTACAAATTCAATAATATAAGGAAGAAGCACATATTCAAAAAGTTTGCTGATATTGCAGGCGACAGTAATAGGCCTATAAGAATCACATTTATTTACGTCTTTTCCTCTCTTTACAATTGAGGCAACAGTACCACATAGGAAACTATCAGGCACTAAAGAACAGCAAAGACACATTTGAAAAAGTAGCTGCAAATGTTTTACTAGTTCCCGAGAATCTTTTCGTAAATGAAAAACACTTACACCATCAATATCAATAGACTGAGACTTCAGCCGCCTGATCGAATCAGTAATTATATCAGCTGACACAGGAGGGACGTGCTTTTCTTGCATTTTTTCGGGAAGGCACTTAGCAAGGAGAGGGGAATATCGGCTATGTACAGCGAAATTAACACGGGAAAAAATATTAGAATAATATTGGATCCAAGCTGATTGCGGAATATTATCACTCTTATAATCAGTTAACTTAGAAGAATTCGTCTCAAACTTCCACTCTTTCGAAGTGTTTGGAAAATTAACTCCAGCTTCTCAGACAGACTATAGTATTCTTTTATAAGCCGTTTTCGTTTTATGTTTAATATAAAAAACCGTACAACGAGAGGGATGCCCACAAACAATCCAAATCCGTAACCATAGCTTGGCCTGATTTTTCACTTTTTTCAAAAGAGGGTCATAATTCCAAACAAACTTTCGCGTGTTGGACCGAATACGTTCAATTGGGACAGCTTATTGTTCGTTTTTTTTCAAACATAAAATGATTTGATGATAATACGTATTCAATTGCAAACGAGCACTGGGTGAGGTAACTCCACAACAGATGAGGTTATAAGGCACATTAATGGTACTCAGCAGGCTTGCAAGCGTGGCCACATATAGAGGCCAATCACAACGATTCCAATTTCGCCGTTGAAACCACTTTTTTTCTACGGATTGGGGAGCATTTATTACTAGTTTAGATGTGACTGACACACAAAGAGATATGGGTATGTGGTCATAATCTCTTTCATCGTCATCAACGTGGACAGTTGAAGTTGTAACACCAGCAGAACATACACAGTGGTCAAGGTTAGACCGGGAGCCGCTGGCATGTATGTAAGTAAATGAAAGATTTTTTGTCAGAATCCGGAAACAAAGGGGGAGGCACTCGAGCAGTGAATCGGAACAGGGGGAGGACATTGTCATGTCACAGTTCATGTCACCCATTAGTAGCCAATCATAACCAAGTTTCTCAGTACCCGATACCAAATTTTTCAATTTTTTGCACGCTTTAACAAAATGGGTGAATGACGCAAGATTATTCTTATTATGCGGCAAATAAACATTGACTAGTACAAGATCACCAATCCTGACAGCTAAATAAATATCATCAGATCCGTAACACTATGGGGAAAGGGAAGAGAGTTTCAGATTCAGCACGCAAGCCAACCCACCGGAAGGACGACCACGAGTTCTTCGGGCATTTGTAGAAAAAACAATGTGGCCGGGGCTACGTCGAATGAAATTTACGCTCACAGCCGGCAATAAATGTTCTTGAAAAAGGACTACATCAAATGTATCAAGAAGATTATCAATACAAATGTCCTTATCTTTGGTCCCATTAATATTAAAAGAACAAATAGAGATAGGCAAAAATATCATTTGGCAATACCTTTGGTAGCAATAGCACGCAACTTGGGACATCGCAAACTACATGACACATGGTCTCCACCACAGTTAGCGCATTTAGGGGACAACTGACAGGGAGAGTCCTTTGATGATTCGTGGGGATCGGAGCATCGGGAGCATTTCACGACTGGGCTTCTACAATTGGCAACTATGTGGTCAGGAGAACGGCATCTATGGCAACAACGCGGAATCTGAAAATACTCAAAAACGCGCAAAAATTCATAATCAACTTTCAATCCAGTTTTAATGGCATTGATCTTAGTTGCAACATCTACAAACGAAATTCTGAGTGCATGGGAAGTTCCAAGCCTTGTTACGTCAGAGACTCCAGGGTATTCAGTAAGGCGAGAGATATAAAATATCTCTTATGAAATATCTTATATGAGTTTCCGCTTAACCAAGCTAAACGGTCAGCTTTCATTGTCAACGTCCTTTTTATTTTAAGATAAGACAGAGAACACAATGCTTATAGACATGTGCAACATTTCAACATGTTAACGTTTCATATCGCTATCCATATTTGCACAAATATTTGACAGCCAAACCTGTAAACTCAAAATTCCGGGGGTCCCCAGTACAAACAGTAAAGTAAAAAACGATCAATACTTATTAAATATATCTGCTGTCCGCCTGGTAGGGTTTCTAACGCCATTAGGAAGCCATAACCACAGATGTAATCTATGAGTTGATTGCAGATCCTATAGATAAATAGATATTGCTACAAAAGCCTCTTTGGCCCATGTTAAAAAAAAAAACAAAAAAAAAACAAAAAAAAACACAGTTATGGACATGCATTGTAAAAAAAAAAATTGTTTGAGATTCAACAAAAATTGTTTGTAATGTTTATCAACAGCAAAATTAGAATTTCAGCAGCTGAAATTCAATATTAGAGACCGTTCTGGAATTCCATTATCATTATTGAATATCCAATTTGTTGAGAAACAAAAATGTTGGATTCCAATACCCGAAATGAATGTTCAACTAGTTTAAAAATAAACCGGTTGGATGTTCTCACACACTATTGAATTTTCAAATTTTTTTTTGTTAGATTTCCAGTTCCTTCATGGGATTTTCCTTACTAATGTTGTTCAATTTTCTAGGCCGGCTGTTAGATTTTTAGTTACTTTCACTGAGTTTCCTATACTAATGTTGCTTAATTTCCTAGGATTATAATCTTAATTCTAGTCCTAGAGGTTTAATCTCCCTTTTAAATCTTTAAGATAAACAATAAAAACCACATGAATAATTGTTTATTAGGAAAAACATCAAATATATTTAAAGAAATGTTATTTTTCAGTCTCTTAGGCTTCTCATCCCAGTCAAATTTAATATGATATTCAAGAAATTTCAATCCGCTGTTTAAGTCTAAACCATTTTGATTAATATAACCTATTTGCGTCGAAAACTATATTTTTTCTACTGAAAAGTGCATAAATCAAGATAATTTTAATAATTTGTTGGAATTCAATTAGCAAGTCACAAATTCTAAACAAAAATTGCATTTTTGTTTTGAATTCTTTGAATTCAATAAGCAAGTCACAATTCTAGTAGAAAAATTGAATTTTTTTTTGTCTTGTTTGAATTCGAGCCAAAAAATTTGTTGGAAATCAATTTTTTTTTTTTTTACAGTGTACTTACCTTGTTTATTGCATGATATTTCTGCTTCTCAATTTCGTCTCAGATTCCGTGCGTTTATTAACGAGAAATGGTAATAATGTCAACTAAGAACTGATTTTGGTGTGCCATACCCAAAAAAGGGATCTAACCAGTGCATACAAAAGAGACCTTTAAGACCCCTACCCAGATCTTGGGATCGTTGTGATATTTTTCAGATTTTTGTAGTTCACCTTATTAAAAATTTTGACGAGTTTCTTTTATGTAACAAACGCCGAAAACTTTCCCTAAACAGTCACGGCTGGAAAGGGCTTTGTCTCTCTACTATTGAACTTTCTCTGAATGTTCATAAGTGAGTTTGTTTCTTTTAATGTTAGGGCTTCTTCAAGATTATTGCTTAGTTTTAAAATATTTCCTGTGTTTACGTTGAATATATCAATTTTCAGATTTATGATTACAAATAATTTACAGTCATTTCATATTCTGACGTTACATATTCTGGCGTACATTCTGGCGTATATTCTGGCGTACATATTCTGACGTTAAGCTTTAACTTCAGATTAGGTACTCAAAAATAGTTAAGAATAGAAAAAAAACACAACTGTAAAGCGTCGCTAAAGCTTTGCAGAGCCTGCTGCGACTACTATTATTGTCATCTGGATAGTTTCCTATTTTTCTAAAAATTATACCAATTTAGTGTATTTTTGGTATTTGAGATTTTTTAGATTTTGTTTTAACTTTGTGTTTTTCGTTACTCCACTTCTATAGTGCCTGATAAATAAATTATCATTAATTGAATTAACTTGAGTAAATAAAGCTTTATTGTAATATATTTATCACAGAAAAGAGAACACAAAATACACACTGGTAATTTTCACTGGTTTGTATAGGCAATTGAACACTTTTTTCTTTGTGAGGAATATTCCTTTTGAACATAATCCTTCTCAGCTCTAAAAAATACCCGTCTGGAAACATCTCTGGGTAAAATTTGGTCTTTGTTCTTTCTCACAAAGCTTTGGAACTCATTTCAGCATCAGACTTTAGGACTTTATAGACAGTTTAGATATTAATTGATAATTTAAGGTTTCCCATAGCTCAACGATTATTCGGCAGTTCACACAATTTGCATGTAGCATAAATAAACTAATGTTCCAATGCACGTCCGATTTTTATTAATTGGTTTCTATTTCCTACGGATATCCACAGGAAATTTGACATTGAGGACACCCTTTGAGCGAGCTGCATACAATTGTGGATTGCTTTGTGACTTTCTTTGCAATGATTTTCCAACGGTACCAGCTGTTGCTTCCCCATCCTGCAACTACATAAAAAAAGATAAAGAAAAAGAATGATACAGATGTATTAAAAGCATTCAGATAATATGTGTTCATTTTTCAAATAGAAATACCAGACGAAAGATTGTTGCATCTGGCAATTTAAAGAGAGAAGAGCAAGAGAAAGTGATTGAGAGAGAGCGAAGAGAGAGAGAGAGAGGAAGAGACAGAGAGACAGAGAGAGAGAGAGAGAGAGAGAGAGAGAGAGAGAGCGAGAGAGAGAGAGAGAGAGAGAGAGAGAAAGAGAGAGAGATACAAAGAGATAGAGAGACACTGGTAGGTGTCTGCAGCCCTACGTTACCAATAAAATTAGATCAACATTGAAGTGATTTATTCTCTCTCTTTCTCTCTCTCTTTCTTTCTCTCTCTTAAGACTGAATATTTACCCTGTATCTACACGTCTTACGGTGTTAACTAATAATGCTGCCAAACTCCTCATAGACCACCAATGACAGTGAAAATGAAAAACGATTATTTGGATAAGTTTAGGGATACTTCACGCAACAAATGTAATTTATAAATTAGGAAAAATGAAAAATTAGTAATTCAATTTTGGAGGAACAATACCTCCGTATGCAGTTGCGCAGTTTTTGGTAGTAGCGGGTACCAAATTAAAAAAAAAAAGGTGAAGAAATCTGGGAAACATTAGCTAAAACGGTACTGTTCTATTAGCTGGGAGCCACGCAAGAAATGAAGTTTGGTTAAGGCTAATGAAATAAAACAGAATAGGATGAAAATATAATAGTTTAGAAATAAATTTCGGCTATATATTTGCACATTAGGGGGATGGGGGTAAAGGAGAGTATATATTAAACACGTAACCTAACCTAGCTACCTTTTCCCCCCAAACCCCAAAGAACTAAAGTTTGAATATTGTAAACGCAGTGAGAAACCACTGTTTACAATCAAAATCTCCGTTGAAACAACCTGTTTGACTAGTTTCTTTTATTATCTATCTTGCGTGGCACCCAGCTAATAGAACAGTACCGCTAAAACATATGGCATCAAGTTCCTTGACCTACAGCTTTCCTTTGAAGGCTTAGTTGTGCTGGAGATCAACAAGCTTAATGCTTGACCTTTTATGGATTTTAATAAATAGTTTGAATTATTTACGAGCACTTAATGGTAGCAAAGACAAATTGTGGTATTACCCTAACAACTTTACAACTTTGAAGCAACCAAAAGAAAAACATAGAGAATCATGGTTTTCAGGTATAGATAAACCGGAACTTGGGCATTATATGGGCATTTCTAAAAAGTCAAGATTGGTTAATGCTAATTAAATAAAATACAATAGGATGAATATATAATAGTTTATAAACAAATTTTGGCTATGTATTTGCACATTAGGGTGGGGATCGGGGGGAGGGGGATAAAGCATTCTATACATTAAATACGTAACCTAATCCAACCTAGGTACACATCCCCCCCCTAACCCAAAAAAACAGTTTAAATATCATATACGCAATGAAAACCACGCTATGCATTCCATTACTTTATAGCGGTGTACTTGTGCATTATATGTCACCCTACGCTATATACTGTACAAGGGACTACTACAGGAAATCAGACAAAAGGATATTTGCTAGATAAATGGATGGCAAAGCTTGATTTAAAATTGCGTTTACAATATTTAAACTGTTATTTTTTCGGGCTTAGAGAGGGGGAGGTACCTATTTTGGGTTAAGTTAGGTTACGTGTTTCATGTATGCTATGCTTCCCCTCAACCCCCCAACCCCAACCCCACCCCCCCTAATGCGAAAATATATAGCCCAAATTTGTTTCTAAACAATTATATATTCATCCTATTTTATTTTATTTCATTAGCATTAACCAAATTTAACTTCTTTCGTGGGTACCGTATAATGCAAAAGTACCCATATTTTGTGTCACCGTTTAGTTGGGATTAGTTCACAATTATAATTATCCTACTTTAAATTGATGTTCAGAGTAGAAAGATTATGTAGAATTATTTTGTGCTATTTAGAAGCAATTGTAAGGGTTTTATGGTTTGTCATTTTGTCTCAAATTGAACTGAAAATTTAAAAAAAGGTTTCACCTCTACCTGCGCGATACCAATCTACGAAAAAAAGTTCGAAAATTCAAGGGGGGAGGGGAATAATTTTTTTATATTTTGTTTTATATAAAGGAAAAAGTTTAGTACTACATAGGCTCTGTCTGTAGGACACAGCAATGCACAAGCAAGCTTTTCTTTATTTTGTTAAAAGTATAACCCTTTATTTTCTAGTTCAAATCATATTTATTTTGTAAATTGATGAAAACAGATTTAGCGTAATTTCTCTCTAGATATAGATGAATTATAATACAATATAAAAACAGCTCATATTTATTGCAAACATTTTTAAAACCATAAAGCACACTGGCTATATAAGTAGAAGAAAAATGCGAGTGCCAAGGGGACGAGCTATGGTGTTTCCCTTGGCTGTACCTAAGAGTTGCGACAAATATCCGTTGAAGCTGGCTATTTTCTATCGAAAAGGCCAAAAAGTTGCACTATATGGCCCAAACATTCAAATTTCTGGAGCAGGGGGAGGTGTGGACGTTACCGTGTCTTAATTTATATTATTTTGCTTGGTATAGGCTAATATGTACAAAGTCTTGGAAAACTCTGTGAACTTCAGGATGTTAAGCGCAAACATTATTGCTAAGAATTAACCGAGTTTTATCCCTTTTATGTTCAGTTCTAAATTGTTTCTATATAAGTCAAAGTCCACTTTTGTTACAGGAACATAGCGTAGATAGTGGCTCTTTTTTATCAGCAACATTAGTAGCTCCAACGATAACAATGGAAATAGCATCAACAGCGGCAATTATTCTAGCAAATTATCCAAATCCATTAGTTGAATACAATAGCAGAAACAATTTATAGCCTATTGCGTACAAGAAAGCTAAGATAAAATACAAAAAGCCAGATGACAAGGAAATTATATTTTCTTTTCAACATCAGTGTAGTTAAAATACTTAGAAAATTTATATATTTTAAAATTGCAGGAGTCCAGGGCCCTTACTCTGAGTCTTTCAATAATAAAAACTGAAAATCAGGGCATGGCCCTGATTTTACAAGGTTTGGGATGTCTCCCATTTCTGACAAATGTAGATCTTATGTTTTTTGAGTTCTCATGCTCTCATATTTTAGTTTTCATGTTGGTATCCATGATAGTCCACTAGTTTCATGTTAGGTTACCTGTTGGTCGAGTAACCTGACAGGTCAGAAACAGTTACTAATCCATTTAGTGGCAAAAAAGTGGATGGTGTGAATATAATAAAAATTTGATTTGTAGTCTAGTGCATACAAGAAAACGGATATAAAATATAACAGCCCGATGCCAGGAAGAATATATTTTCTCAATAACATCAGTGGAGTAGAAAACTTAGAAGTCAAGCATTTAAACTAGATAGGCTAGTTTATCGTAAATATTTCATAATTAATCCCTGGCCGCTTTTGGATAAAGGAAAAAGAAACAATGTGTATATTAACGTCTATAATTTCAGAACTTGAGCAAAGAGGGGTGCCCCTAAAGAAGAGTATTCTTTCCGAGAAAATATCTACCTCTTTCAGACTAATTTTTCCAGCAATAGTGTTTTCTCAGAAAAAATCCAGAATTTATTTTAGCAAAGAAAATTTTAATTCCTCCAGTATAAATGTCTTTGTACCACCCTGAAGACAGGATTTGGGAATAAGATTTATAGTTCCTTTGTAAAAAAAACTAATGAAATGTACCAATTAGTGAATGTTTACTAAGTTTTAAAGTTTTAAGAAATTTAATGTTTCATAACAGTGCAGCTCACTTGTTTCTAGTTGAAATAACTTCAGCAAATTATTTCTGGAAAAGCTGACGTTTCATATTCCTCATTTATAAGGGCCGCTAATGCCAAACGAGTTCAATCTCTGTTTTCGCTAGTTTATACACATAAAATAAGGAGAACCAATTAAACAAGGAGTAAGCTAAGCAATTGAGCAATGGGGAAAGGAGCAACTAAGGAGCAAGATGAGCTGGGGAAAGGAGCAAGTAAGGAGCAAGATGGGGAAAGGAGCAAGATGAGCTGGTGTACCCACAAGCTCACTCTTATTTGAACCTTAAATTTGTTTTTGATTTTTTCCCCTTATTTACTATTGCTTACTACTAATAATTCACTAAGCGTCAAGCCATCCGAGGCCAAAACAGCTGAGCACGCTGCTCCTCCACAGCAATCTATCCTAAACTTCACTATTTGCCCTTTTCGTGAAGTTCCAATTTGCTTTAAATTCTTCCATATTACTTCTTTATCCCCTCCCTTCGAGGACGACCTACTTTTCACTTGGCCGAAATTGATGACAAAAAGTCCCAATCTTCGGCAATCTCTCATTCTTTATTCGTATTTAAATTAAAAAAAAAAGTTATTTCAACTGAAAGATAGGAGGAATATTAAAACTTAAAACGGACAGAAATTATTACGTATATAAAAGGGCTTAACCACCCTCAACTACTTGATCTTCACGCTAAAATATTTCATTACTAATAAAAAAGCGTCTTATTGTTCTAATTAAACGACCCTTGTGTTTCAGGAGTCATTATTAAATAATTTAGACAAAATTCAAACTTTAGAGTAAAGAGCAAATGTTGAGGAGGGTTCCTATACAATAGGGTTTTCTGATACGCTAAATCTGATGGTGTGATTTTCAGCGAGATCACTTGATTTTTAGGGGCTGTTTCCCCCTTTTTTCAAAAACCACTCTGCGCATAATATTGAGACGGAAAAGAGAAAGCAAGACATATAAAAATAATTGTGTATAAGAATTCTGGCAAATTTACCCAGTGTATAATTTCCCCTGACAAGTTCACTCCTCAGAAACTTCCCTCCTTATGTAAAATTACCCCGTGGAAAAACCCCCAGCAGAAAATTTGTCTTCCCCCCCCCCGAAAATGTATGCCTACATCCCAATAACAAATATTATTTGCAAAAAGTGGGCAAATTTAATAACTTAAAGACCTTTCCCCTGGGGCTGGGAGGGGTCATGTTATACCCAAAGGCATAGTTATTGGGCCTTTCAACTATAATGAAAAATGGCTATCTCAATATTTTAATCGGACGATTTTGGGAAAAAAGGGCGGGGAGGGGGCCCAGTTGTCCTCCGACTTTTTGGTCACTTAAAAAGGGCACTGGAACTTTTGATTGCCGTTTGAATAAGCCCCCTCCCGATATTCTAGGACCACTGGGTCGATACGATCATCCCTGGGAAAAAAAACAAAAAACAAAACAAATTAACATGCATTCGTGATCTTCCTTCTGGCAAAAAATACAAATTCCACATTTTTGCAGATAGATGCTTGAAACCTATACAATATGGTAATCTGAACGCTGAATCTGAATTGGTATCAAAATCCCGTTTTTTAGAGTTTCGGTTACTATTCAGCCGGGTCGCTCCTTACTTACAGTTTGTTACCACAAACTATTTGAAAAACATTGCCTATCCATCTTACAGTTTCAGTAACTGTAGTCACAGAAAGATTTAGTAATGGACATTTAGGGTCCATTAATATGCTGTTGTTTTATTAGTGTATTAAATAGAAAAACAAGTCTTTTCACCTGAAAGAAAGGTGCAACATTAAAACTTAAATTGAACAGATATTATTACGTACATGAGGGGGTCGCCCCCTTGTCAATGCCTCGCTTTTTACGCTAAAGTTCGAATTTTGTCCCAATTCTTTAATAATGACTCCTGAATGACAAAGGCCATTTAATTAGAATAAATATCTCTTTTAAAAGCATTAAAAAAACTTTAGCGTAAAGAATGAGGGATTGATGGGGGATTGACCACTCATATTCGCAATAAATTCTGTTCGTTTTAAGTTTTAACGTTGCTCCTTACTTTTAGTTGAAAAAAAAAATTATTTAATTTATGATTTGCCCTATTTCCTATACGGAATAATTTCAGTTCGTTTTAAGTTTTGATGTCGCTCCTTGCTTTCAGTTAAAAAACTTGTTTTTTTTTAATTTAATTTTTAAACGTTTTTGAGTGAATGCAGCTTTAGTTTCGGATCACCGTACGTGAATAATTAAAAAGAAATTTGCATATTATTTTGCTTTTTTTGCTAAATAACCTTCTCGAAATTTTGTTCAGACGTAACTTACGAATTAACTTACGTAACGAAGTTCTATACTCGTATATTTTTATTACGTATATTAGGGGGTTCGCCCCCTAGTCAATACCTTGCTCTTTACGCTAAGTTCAAATTTGGTTCCAATTCATTAAGATTGACACCTTAATCACAAAAGGCCGTTAATTAGAATAAATAGCTCTGATGAAAGTACAAAAAACCTTTAGCATATAGAGCGAGGTAATAAGTAGGGGGCGAAGCCAATCATATGCGTATTAATATCTGTTCGATTTAAAATTTGATGTTGCTTCTTACTTTCAGTTGAAAAAATTGTTGTTTTTTTATTATTTAATTTCTGATCTTTTTTTAAATAATGCTGTAAAATCCGGTGCCCCCTTCATAGCAATGTCGCTTCACCCATGGAAACTTCCTCCATGGCCCACATAATCCTCCTCAGAGACATAGTTGTTGTATTTTTCGACCATACTGAACACAATGGCTATCTCAAAATTTTGATTGGATGACTTTGGGATAAAAATGAGCGTGGGAGTAGGGTAAGGGGTTCCATTTTGCTTCAAGCTATAGGAAATACCATGCTATTTGCTTGAAGCTATAGGGCCATGCTATTTGCTTGCAGGTATAGCAATTCCCATGTTATTTGCTTGCAGGTATAGGACCATGCTATTTGCTTGAAGCTATAGGAAATACCATGCTATTTGCTTGAAGCTATAGGACCATGCTATTTGCTTGCAGGTATAGCAATTCCCATGTTATTTGCGTACCGCCATAGGACCATGTTATTTGCATAAAGCTATAGCAATTGCCATACTATTTGCTTGCAGGTATAGGACCATGCTATTTTCTTACAAGTACAGGACCATGCTAATTGTGTACTGCCATAGCAATTTCTACGTTATTCTATCGCGCCTCTACACCTTTTCAAAGAGATTCAGAACTCCCTCAGATGGCCTAATACTTTGCTGGGAGGTATAGCACTTTCTACGTTATTCTATCGCGCCTCTACACCTTCTCAAAGAGATTCACAGCAATAGACATTTGCAAAAAAGGGGTAATTAGTGATTGGATAATTTTTTAACGTGAAATCTCTGAATAACATATTTTTGTAGCATGTACTTGACGATGGATAAAAGGGTTAAGGTGATTAGCAATTACGAGCAAGGATCCCTCCACTGGTTCCTGGCAGTAGGCTACGCACATCAAATTGCTGTACTGTGGGTTAGGTAACATGATTAAACACGCTTTTACAATCGGAATTCATTGATTGACATTTGCAAAAAAGGGGTAATTAGTGATTGGATAATTTTTTAACGTGAAGGGTCAATTTTGGAAGGAAAATAAAAAATTCTCAAAATCGAAAATAAGTGGGATCTGCCTCAAGTGCAAGGCTCTGAGCCCCTTATGCCCTCCTTTTGTGAGGGCTTGGGGGGGTCAATTATAGAGTGGAACCCAAAAATACACAGAAAATAAAATAACTGTGTTCTGCCACAAGGGCAAGGCTCAGAGGCCCTTCGTCCCCCCATGTCTGAGGGCAGGGGAGGGGGGGGTCAATTTTGGAGGGGAAAACCAAAAATACTCAGAATCGAAAATAAATGGGATCTGCCTCAAGGGGAAGGCTCAGAGGCCCTTCGTTCCCCCATTTCTGAGGGCAAGGGAGGGTCAATTTTGGAGGGAAAACCAAAAATGCTCAGAATCGAAAAAAAATGGGATCTGCCTCAAGGGCAAGGCGCAGAGGCCCATCTTTCCCCCTGTTCTGAGGAGCGGGGAGGGGGGGGGGTCAATTTTGGTTGGAGAATCAAAAATGCACAGAAACCGAAATACACCAGTATATACCTAAAGGGGACGGCTCAGAAGCCGTTCGTTTCCCTTTTTCTGAGGGCTGGGGAGGGGGGTCAATTTTGGAGGGAAAATAAAAAATGCTCAGAATCGAACATAAATGGGATCTGTCTCAAGGGCAAGGCTCAGAGGCCCTTCGTTTCCCCATTTCTGAGGGCAGGGGCGGAGGGGGTCAATTTTGGAGGGAAAACAAAAAATAATCAGGAAGTTCATTTCGAATTTCTTTCATTGAAATGCAAGAGTTGGAATATTTCAGTAGTGTTTTGTTGTGCTTTACCTTGTCACAGTTACATTCTGTTGATTTTCATAGTTCATTTTGAATTTCTGTCGTGAAATGCAAGAGTTGGAATATTTCAGTAGTGTTTTGTTTGCTTTACCTTGTCACAGTTACATTCTGTTGATTTTCATAGTTCATTTTGAATTTCTTTCATTGAAATGCAAGAGTTGGAATATTTCAGTAGTGTTTTGTTGTGCTTTACCTTGTCACAGTTACATTCTCTTAGTTTTTCAAAGTTCATTTTGAATTTCTTTCGTTGAAATGCAAGAGTTGGAATATTTCATTAGTGACTTGTTGTGCTTTACCTTGTCACAGTTACATTCTCTTGATTTTTCGAAGTTCATTTTGAATTTCTGTCGTGAAATGCAAGAGTTGGAATATTTCAGTAGTGTTTTGTTGTGCTTTACCTTGTCACAGTTACATTCTGTTGATTTTCATAGTTCATTTTGAATTTCTTTCATTGAAATGCAAGAGTTGGAATATTTCAGTAGTGTTTTGTTGTGCTTTACCTTGTCACAGTTACATTCTCTTTATTTTTCAATGTTCATTTTGAATTTCTTTCGTGAACTGAAAGACTTGTAATATTTCAGTAGTGTCTTGTAGTGGTTTACCTTGTCACAGCTACATTCTCATGATTTTTCAAAGTTCATTTTGAATTTCTGTCGTGAAATGCAAGAGTTGGAATATTTCAGTAGTGGGTTGTTGTGCTTTACCTTGTCACAGTTACATTCTCTTGATTTTTCGAAGTTCATTTTGATTTTCTGTCGTAAAATGCAAGAGTTGGAATATTTCAGTAGTGACTTGTTGTGCTTTACCTTGTCACAGTTACATTCTCTTGATTTTCCGATGTTCATTTTGAATTTCTGTCGTAAAATGCAAGAGTTGGAATATTTCAGTGGTTTTTTGTTGTGATTTACCTTGTCACAGTTACATTCTGTTGATTTTCATAGTTCATTTTGAATTTCTTTCATTGAAATGCAAGAATTGGAATATTTCAGTTGTGTCTTGTCGTGGTTTACCTTGTCACAGCTACATTCTCATGATTTTCATAGTTCATTTTGAATTTCTTTCATTGAAATGCAAGAATTGGAATATTTCAGTAGTGTCTTGTCGTGGTTTACCTTGTCACAGCTACATTCTCATGATTTTTCAAAGTCCATTTTGGATTTCTTTCATTGAAATGCAAGAGTTGGAATATTTCAGTAGTGACTTGTTGTGCTTTACCTTGCCACAGTTACATTCTCTTGATTTTTCGAAGTTCATGTTGAATTTCTGTCGTGAAATGCAAGAGCTGGAATATTTCAGTAGTGTTTTGTTGTGCTTTACCTTATCACAGTTACATTCTGTTGATATTCATAGTTCATTTTGAATTTCTTTCATTGAAATGCAAGAGTTGGAATATTTCAGTAGTGTTTTGTTGTGCTTTACCTTGTCACAGTTACATTTTCTTAATTTTTCAAAGTTTATTTTGAATTTTTTTCGTGAAATGCAAGAATTGGAATATTTCAGTAGTGTCTTGTCGTGGTTTACCTTGTCACAGCTACATTCTCATGATTTTTCAAAGTTCATTTTGGATTTCTTTCATTGAAATGCAAGAGTTGAAATATTTCAGTAGTGACTTGTTGAGCTTTACCTTGCCACAGTTACATTCTCTTGATTTTTCGAAGTTCATTTTGAATTTCTGTCGTGAAATGCGAGAGTTGGAATATTTCAGTAGTGTTTTGTTGTGCTTTACCTTGTCACAGTTATATTCTGTTGATTTTCATAGTTCATTTTGAATTTCTTTCATTGAAATGCAAGAGTTGGAATATTTCAGTAGTGTTTTGTTGTGCTTTACCTTGTCACAGTTACATTCTCTTAATTTTTCAAAGTTCATTTTTGAATTTCTTTCGTGAAATGCAAGAATTGGAATATTTCAGTAGTGTCTTGTCGTGGTTTACCTTCTCACTGCTAAATTCTCATGATTTTTCAAAGTTCATTTTGAATTTCTGTCGTGAAATGCAAGAAATGGAATATTTCAGTGGTGACTTGTTGTGCTTTACCTTGTCACAGTTACATTCTCTTGATTTTTCGAAGTTCATTTTGAATTTCTGTAGTGAAATGCAAGAGTTGGAAAATTGGGGTCTTAGTCCACCAGCCTGAATGGTGGGAATCGACTAGCTCAGTATTGGGGTCTTAGTCCACCAGCCTGAATGATGGAAATCCACTAGCTCAGTATTGGGATCTTAGTCCACCAGCCTGAATGGTGGAAATCCACTAGCTCAGTATTGGGGTCTTAGTCCACCAGCCTAAATGGTAGAAATCCACAGCTTTACCTTGTCACAGTTACATTCTCTTGATTTTTCGAAGTTCATTTTGAATTTCTGTCGTGAAATGCAAGAGTTGGAATATTTTAGTAGTCTTATGTTGTGCTTTACCTTGTCACAGTTACATTCTGTTGATTTTCATAGTTTATTTTGAATTTCTTTCATTGAAATGCAAGAGTTGGAATATTTCAGTAGTGTTTTGCTGTGCTTTAGCTTGTCACAGTTATATTCTCTAGATTTTTCAAAGTTCATTTTGAATTTCTGTCGTGAAATGCAGGAGTTGGAATATTTCAGTAGTGCTTTGTTGTGCTTTACCTTGTCACAGTTACATTCTGTTGATTTTCATAGTTCATTTTGAATTTCTTTCATTGAAATGCAAGAGTTGGAATATTTCAGTAGTGTTTTGTTGTGCTTTACCTTGTCACAGTTACATTCTCTTAATTTTTCAAAGTTCATTTTGAATTTCTTTCGTGAAATGCAAGAATTGGAATATCGTTTCTTCAACTGAAAGTAAGGAGCAACATCAAAACTTAAACCTTGGATACATAATACAGATACTTTATTCAAGAAATTATGAAAAAATTGCAAGTAAGTAACAAACTCTTTCTTGAATTCCCCATTTGGATGCACAATACAGAAATTTAATTCAAGAAATTATGGAAAAAAATGTAAGTAACTAAGTAACAAACTCTATGCTTTTTCTGCATCAATTGTCGGATATGTTGAATAAAATATGCAAAGTCGACATAGCTTTATTTCATTTTTTAAGGTTAATTTAGACGAGGTTACGTGCGCGCACGTATAGTCCTATACCTGCAAGTAAATAACAGGGGAATTGCTATACCTGCAAGCAAATATCATGGTCCTATAGCTCAAAGCAAATAGCATGGTATTTCCTATAGCTTCAAGCAAAATGGAACCCCTTACCCTACTCCG